>NC_135329.1:63950544-64090177 GCF_023851605.1 Tamandua tetradactyla | reverse complement strand
AAAAAAAACAATTGTAGACCCTTATGATTTCACTGGTAAATTTTAACAATAATTTAAGGAAGAAAAAACACTTTCTATGTTCAGGTTTAGTGAAGGTGATGGCAAAAATGTTCTCCCTAGAATGGAGAGCCAGAGGAGGAGGTGGACCCCTGTAGCTCATTGACCCAGGTCCACAAACTTGTGTCTAATTCCCAATCTCTTTTCCCATTGCTACCTTCCCCAGTATACAAGCACTTACTTCGGAAAGAGATAAGCACCATCATGAACAATAGATTATTGTTTTTCTCAGAAAGAGTGGAGGGAGATTGTTTCTTAAAGAGCTCTCAAAATAGAACAGAATGAGAACAAAGGAAATGCAGGGAATTGAACTGAGAGATTGGTCATAATGTTAATATTTGTAAGACATCAGAGCACATGAATGTGCCAAGGCATTCAAGTAAGAAATTTGGGACATCAATTTTTAAGAAGCATAAAAATCTAGAGATTTGGTTAAAATCCAAGTTTGTGAATGGAGATCTGAGGTTACAATGGGATTCTGCATTTCTAGCAAAATTTGAGGCAATGCTGATGGTGCAGGCTGATGGACCACAAATTGGAGAGTAAGAGCCTAGGTTTAAATGTAGCTTCCTATTCCCTGGACCTTAGAATGTCAGCTGAGACACAAGAGACATACCCATAGAGAACAACAAATTTTATCATCAAAACGGAAAAACATCTGCATGAAAGGTATAGAATTGTGATTTGTTGGAAAATGGGGGAATTGCCATCTTAGTGACCACATTTCCTCTCAGGATACTTTTCAAAGCCTGCTTTACATCTTTATTTCACAGACTCTGTATCAATGGATTAAGCACTGAGCTTACAAATGTGTACAAGACAGCTATTATTTTGGATTCCTCAACAGTCTTATCTGTTGGTGGTCTTACATACATGTAGCATAGTGTCCCATAAAATAGAGTGAGTGCCATCATGTGAGAGCCACAGGTAGTGAATGCCTTGTGCCTTCCTTCAGCTGATTTGATCCTGAGTATAGGAGCAGTACTAAAGGCATAGGACACCAGGATGATGGTGAGGGAACTGGAGAAGTTGAAGCTGGTTGATATGAGCATGGCATGTTCCTTGATATAAATATCAGAGCAAGAAAGCTTAATGAGCAGTGGGTCAGTCAGCACAGTAGAAGTGGTTGATGACATTGGATTTACAGAAGCTCAAGCAGAAGGTTCAGATGGCTTGGAACAGACCATTTGAGAAGCCATAGGCATAAGGAAATGTGACCAAACAGATGCAGACTCTCCTGGACATTTTCACACTGTAGCACAGTGGGCTGCATCTGGCCAAGGAGCAGTCATAGGCCATGGCTGTCAGTATGTAGATGTCAGTAAGGAGGAGTGTGATGAAAACACAACACTGGGTAAAGCAGCCATCATAGAAAGTGCTCTTCTTCTCGGATAAGAAAGTTCTCATCACTTGTGGAGTTGCATTGGAGGTGTCGCACAAGTCCATAAGCGCTAACTTAGTAAGGAAGAAATACATGGGTGTGTGGAGGTGAGAGTCCAGTGCAACATTATCATGCACAGGTTGCCTAAGAAAGTGATGAGGTAAACAATCAGAAACAACACATAGAGGAGAGGCTGGAGTTTTGGATGATCTGAAAGCCCCAGGAGAATGAATTCTGTTATTGCACTGCCTTTTTTTTTTCTTTTGCATGGGCAGACACCAGGAATTGAGCCCAGGTCTCCGGCATGCAGGTGAGAACTCTGCCTGCTGAGCCACCATGGTCTGCCCATGCACTGCCATTTTTAATTAACATTTTCTAAGTGTCTATACTTGCTCTTGAAATGAATTCTAACAAAACATACAAATAGGTATAATTCACATTAAGGATAATGGAAACCATTTTCTCTAAACTTGCACATGCCATCTCATATTATCTCTTTTTGTATGTTACATGAAGAGATTCATACCTCTACTAATTTGTTATTTCATTTCCCTTTATGTTAAATTCCTTGTAAAATTTTATCTGTCTAGCTGTATCTATTTTTAGCTATACTTAGAGCAACAGTTAGCCTATGCCTGTGCCATACCTGCACCTACAAAATCCTTCCTTAGAAGGGACCTACATGTCCACCCTCTCCTTGGAATTACTTCTCAGAGTCTACTTCTTGGTCAAAGCTCATTTCATAGGATTTTCATTTTTGAAAGATTTCTCATTTTAACTCTGGACATGAGACTGAAAAAAAACTTTTGCTTTCTCTATGCACTAGCACTCTTTTTTCACTGTCTTTCTCAATAGAAATAAGAAAGAATAATTGGTGTTTGTCCAAAAGAATCAATGACTTATGATAACTTGTAATATTTTATTCATTTCCCCTGTTGATTTTTTCATGATTTCATGTACTTAGGAGTCTAGAGGGATTTGTGAAATATGTGCAAATGAATGGCATGGGGAGATTTTTTCCAAGCAAACTCACAGGAATTTTGTTTCAGAAAGTCTTATGTGGGATACTAATTTAATTACTATCCAGAGGATTCAATTGTAAGTGCTTCCTGGAGAGAAACAGTCATAGTGGTTCGGTGAATGTATGTCAAATAAAAGAACAAATGATATTCAAATTAAATGAAGTCTCAGTATTTTGAGAATGGTCAATAGCAATAACTTGCAAATAATACAAATTATTTGCATGCTGAGTATTTAAGCTATTAATTATAGCTTCTATCTATCATGAGGTATTTATAGTTCCTCAGACTTTTAAGCTCTCCTCACATCATAAACCAGTGCTAAGACTTTTTCTTCTCTCAATATACTTTTAGTTTTGCCCTTTCTCTTATAAATAAAGCCTATTCCTACCCTTTCTAATTTTCATCTCCTTCAAAAATGAGTAACAAAAACTGATATACCATAAGGTTTAGAAAGCTTGCGAGTTCTTATGAATGAAGACCTTAATGAATATTTGTTTAATAAACTCATAATAGTAATTTATAATATATATTGATCATTAATTACATAAATGCTTTTAGTTTCTAAGTTCACTGCATGCAATAACAGATTAAATTATAGGAAACACTACATGTTATATATTATAGTACCCACAATTTACAGATGACAAAAATGACATCTGAACTATCAGGTAATCAAGCCAAGGATACAATGTTAGTGGGCATAATAGCTGAGATAACAACTTGAAATCATCCCATTTCAGAAACACTTTTATTACATGTTGCTGTAATATATTGCCTCCCTAAGCGTGAATTTTCCAAGAAATACCATATATAGACACAGGGTTAAAACTTCTAAATGAAAGACAAATGCAAAGGGCAAGAAAAGTCCACAGACCCAGCAGTCTGGGATGTCCATGTGTTGATTCCTCAATCTTCAGACATGTGTAGATCAGTCAGCTTCTGGGGTGACTGAGGCAGGGCTGGAAGGTGTCCTTAGGCTTTGGCTGTGCTTTGACTAGCTGCTTGCAGTGAGCTAGAGCAAGGCAACAATGGTCATTTAGGTCTCAGTTGCAGGCTGGTGAGTGATCTCAACTACAATGGTGAAGGGCACAGTGGCTTCCAGAGAATGATGCATGTCAGGTGTTCAGGATGAGGGGTGCACTTCCAGGGGTCATCTGCAGTGGCCCTCATGATCCAAGAGTGATGGATTCACAGGATGATCTTCACAACTCTGACAGCTGTTGGGGTTACTAAAGCAACTTGGTAAAGACTTCTCCGTTGAGACTGAAGGAAATTTTTTTTTCCCAGTTATTTACCCACACCACATTCCCTGGCTTAACATCATGTAAGGGAGGGTAGATGCTCAAGAATCTGGGTACTGCTTTCAACACCTTCCCTTTTAGTTCAACTAAAACTTATCCTAACTTTGACCATAATCTCTTTTCCCACAAACCTTTGGCAACTTACTATATTTGTTCAGACTTTGTCTTGCATTGCCCTTATTCTGTAACAGCCATTTATTTTATCCTAGGACAAAATTAGTATTTTTTTCCCTTTGAGTGAAAACATATCCTTTATATCCTTCATACTTTGTCATTACTTCAAGCAAAAATTTCACCACATACAGTTACTATCAAAATCAAATTTCTCAGAATAATGTTAAGTACTTAAAATGCTTTATCTAATGATATTTGAAACATCAATATACAATTTTTTAAAATAAGAATTAATGGCACATACAAGACTTTTTAAAAAAACTATAAGGATGAAACGTGCAAGCAAGGAGTTTCTCAGTATTAAATAGCTTCCCCAATTTAAAAATATGAAACATGAGACCAAAGGGGGGCCACAAATTTGGATTCAAAGTTGATAGGTTTTGGCCTAATCCCTTTGTCTGGAAGAAAGGGATTAAAAGAGAGTACAGAGGTGCCAAGAGAGCTGGATGGAGGTTTTCTGCCTTGCCAGGAATAGGAGCACTATTCATTCTATGATTATAAATTGGCTTACATTTTTCTTCATAGAGTCTCTTTATCTCATTATATGACAAAATGTTAATACTTTTTGGTTGACCCCAATTTACAGCAGGACTTGGAACATGGCTCTATGGAAAATCTTATTATTGGTATTGGGGAACCATTTCCCACTATAATTTTTGGACTTTCTTTTCCTTATATTCTGATCTCCCATGTCTCCCATCTCTGCCATTTTATTTAAGACACTGTTGAGTGGATTGCCTGTTTCTCCTAATAATAAAGTTATTATCAGGTGTTTATATGCTGGAGGTACTGCCTTACTGATAGAATTTGTCTCCCAAAACAATTGTTGATTTCATAGCTTTCTTTTTAAATTTCTGCATAGCATCTCTCAAAGTGTGCCAGGGTCAATTACTTTGTGGCTACATAGTGTCAGCAGGGCATCATTCATTAGACCTTTTTTCAGCCAATACCAACAAATCAGAACTTTTTCCAGTCTGCTGACTAAACTCCTATAAATTACTTTGTATAAAGGGATTGGTGCTAATTATTACAAGATTTATGCAATTAGCATAGTCCAGCATCTGCATCATCCAGCCCCTGCATCAGCAATTTTGACCATTCAGGTTATAATGACTCACCAGTTTTATGAGTAAAATGCCTGAGAATGTCAGTTACTTTTTGTTATTTTGTGGTGGTTTTGAAAGTAACCTGATTGCTCTGTTTCTCTTCTTTTTGCTTTTGTAAATATCCTATTTTGGGAGGATATTTACACTTTTCTTTCTGACAAACTTTCTCATCTAAAATATTCCCATATTTTTGTATCATCTACTTCATCCCACACATCACCATCCCACTTATCAGGGTCCCAATCAGCAGTGGCAGTGGGTAGTGCCATAGGTATTTTCCCTTTGTGCACTTTTCCTCATCTCTTTCCATATTTATATTGGGCCACATAGACTGTGGCCCTCTCAGCCACTGACTGATAATTATAAATTTGATTTTCAAAACAAAATTTTGATCCTGAACTGTAGTTTTTCCTGTAATCCTGCCAATTCTTTTTCACAATTCATTTTTTTCAGAGATTGCTTTATCTCTCTGTTCACACATTTTTTTCTATATTTCATTAACAAAGCTCATCTTTTCTACACACTCCAATTATTTCTTTCCCTTTTTCTAATGGAATGTTTTCCAGACACAGGACATCCTGAAAAGGCTCTCCCTGTTTAATTATATTCCCCCAATTTCCACATGGTCCTGTGCATTTCACCCATTCCTTTGCAAGTGAGGGGTAAGGTAAACCATCCCATCCTGGGCTTTTTTTTGGTTTTTTACTTGGACCTTAGGTGATTTTTTCAAAGATAACATTATCTCCTAATATATGTCTAAAGCTTCTGGCTCACTATTAATCTATTTCAAGTAAATTTTGAAGAGCAGCTACTGATGTAAAAACTCCTAAATATTTTATAGCCATTAAAAAGTGCAAATCAGAGAGACAAACCATTTAAACCAAAAACATTCTGCATACAAGAAGGACAGGAATCTAGCAAAATCAAATTCATCAAGAATGGTCCTAATAAAGGATTACAATATTTAGAAAAATATAGTCCATATTTTCTGCACAAATTTTCTAAAGCTGGTCTTACTAACCTTCACCACTATGAAACAATGCTGAAATGCGAATCCTGCTCACAGCACCAATTTTGTGCCTGAAAGGCAATGTGATATTTGTGGCCATTTAATTTATAGGTTTGGATTTTTATATCTTCAGAGATATAAAAACAGATTTTATCTAAAAAGTGATCAAATAAAATAATTAGAAGAGTCTTAAAAAATAAAGCATAGTTACATCACCAGATCAGATGGCATCAACACCTGAAGAGAAGCATTGGAGAGTTTCAGAAGCAGCATTTTAACTCTCATTAGTAAAATTTCACAGAAATCCTGGGAACAGCATTCAGAGTCTTCTTAATTAAGATCCCTAGCAGAGTATAAGATTTTGATGAAGTGCTCTCCCTCTCTTTTCTTCTCCTAAGTTCCTCCTCTTTCTTTAACTGCTTGCATGCAGTTTTTCCCCTCTTTTTATGATATCTTTATATAATAGTGGCTAAATTCCAATTAGTTTATGTGACCAGGTCAAGTTTGGTCCTCTTGGAACTGGCTAGAGACCAAGAGGAGTTTCCTGAGACCTATATATTTTTAATAAAGTACACCACCTTCCAGGAGCATTGCCAATCCTCTGAGCTAGAGTGCACATCTCAACTATTTCTTACCAAGGTCATACAATAGTAACATCAGTTGTACAGAGCAGAATCTTTTAATAAAATAAATTGTAAAACCCCTACACAGATATTCTTCTCTTACTCTGAAATGTGAAAATTTTAATTTATAAGACAGAGTAATGATAAGCTGTAATACAAGAGAATTTCTTTTTATCCTTCCTAAAAGTGGTCCACTTTAATTCAGTTTCCTAAATCAGCCAGGGGTCAGCTTGATTCCCCAGTCATCAGTAAAAGCTTTCTTAAAGTTGGACGTCATACACTGCAATGGTGTTTTATTGACTTCCCCTCTCATATCTGTGGCACCAATGATTTGGAAGAGGGCTTATAGACAAACAATAAAGGGTTCTGAATAAAGTACCACTTCATTTGGTCTATCTGCTCCCTTAGCAGGCCACTCTTGGCTTTAGTGGTCAATTATAAACCCCAGGCTGGCCCCCTTTCAGGGTTGTGCACCCTAAGCCATGTGAGGAATGCCACAAACACACAGAATCTGAACTCACTCATGGCCTAGTGCATGACTCCTATGGCCCAGGACTTCTTTTCATTCACACAATCTCACATGCACACTCCAACACCTTTCCTGCACCACCCTTCCCAAAATTGGACCTGAAGACTTCCATTTCCCCTAGTCCTCCAACTGGAGACTGGTACTCAGAGAGTCTCTGGGAGGTGATCAGGCTCCCCTTTCACTCTGGTTTCCCTGGCCTTTTATGAGTGGGCTGAAACTGATGTACCCAGGCAGGCACTTATAAGTCAGATGGATGGTGCACTCAGAAACCTGGTTCCAGAAACTGTCCCAAAAGGAGGTAGTTTAAATGTGCAAGCAGTGGTGAGGGGCCTGCTTGCTGCAAGGGACCTGCTTATTATAATATGACATATGACAATTCTATGGAAATTTCTAGTAATGTGTGTATGTGTGCTTGTCTATGTATTCAGAATTCATGCAGAAAAATGCAGAAAATTCTAGCTGAGAGTTTCCCTAAAATGACAGTGTTTCATTTCATTTAAAAACTGATTCACATATTCTTACAACTTTTCTATGAAGAATATCAACAGTTTTCACTGAAGAAAAGGGGTAAAAGATTAGATGCAGCTTCTCTTGAAGAATTGTTTAGCAGTAAATGCTATGAAAACACCATATATTCCTGTGACAGCAGCAAGGTGGCATGAGGTTGTATTTTCATATTCCTTCGCACAAATAAGTCTCCAGAAAGATAATAAGGAATGCAGGCCAAAATAGAGAAAAATGATGAGAAAATACTCAAGACATAAGAATTTAAGATTTTTATTTTAAAAAGTCTTGATAAGAAATGGAATTTGAGGGATTTATTGACAGGAGGACTCATTCATTACCTATCACTGAAAGACTGCTTTTGGGATCTGAGAGTTTTGCCACATAAGCTCAGTGACTTGTGTGGTGTCCAGACAGATCCAATTGAAACAAAGCACAAGTAGTGTATTGGAAAGGTGTAAAGAAGTTGCTATGAATAAGATAAATTTACAGAGAAAGATAATTGCAACTAGTCTGTATACCTGTTTCCAGTTAGAGTAAAAGTTTAACATCTTCTGGCCAAAGAATTTACATTTTTTCTGATCCCAATCAAGGAGAGGCTCTATTTGAGCAGGCTGACAAAATACCAGCTAAGCAAGAAAAAATATGATTTACAGAATATGCAACTGTCACCTGCTACATAATCTGTACAGCCCAGTGCAAAATAAAATGGAGCAATACTTGTTCAAAATTTGTTTGTAATTTTTGGACCTTTAAACCAATTTTCTGAGCACAGGGCCCAGGGTAACTGCACAAATCTCATGCCCATGAGGAAAGAAAGCCTGCTTCCAGAGACTGACAATTGGAATGCAGCAACACAAGGAGAACATCTTCTTTCACACACACAAAAAGAATAGGATAAAGAGGCTACAAAGGAAGTGTTTCAGCCCAAGATAGCTTGCCATTTCAAAGGACTAAAGTCCAGATATATTTTATAGGATATTCAGTTACATGCTAATGAGAAAACACTATTTTTGTAAACAACAAAGACATCAGAAGAAATTTTTTAAACAATTCAGTGTAAGAATGGTAGTCAAACTTTATGTCTTATTTTTGCCATGAACTCTTTGCAACATCTAATTAAATTATGGATTCTCAACCAAGATAAGTTCACATGCGTAAATTCTTAGAGGAATGTAAATGGCTCCAGATAGCACAATCTAACTCCACTCCTAAAAAATGCACTGTGTGTGAGAGGAGTGGAGTGTTTGCTTTTTCTTGGTTCCTTCATACCATGTGAGAGTTCTGTAAAATATTTTCTAAAAAAAGAAAGCAAATTCTAGTAAACATGTTTCTAGTCAAATTAATAAAGCATCCAACTCTCTTATGAAAACCAGAAAGGACTACATGTAAATTCATTGAGGAAATAGAGTGCACCAAAAATATATTTGTCCAGAAGGACTGCCAGGGAAAAAAATCATTTTGTCAATTTATACTTGCAAAGGTTGAAATTTGTAGTATGTTTGCAATGATCAGTGAAGACATGACAATAGTCACCTTTTAAGAAGCAATCTTAAAGTGATTTAAAATGCTTGTCAATATCAATGTCTCATTTACTGGAAATGGGGAGATGCAGTAAAAAAAATAGTCAAAAATAAATTACTGTTTTGCTTAAGGAATGTAAACAGCTCTACATGTAGAGGATGACAGATAAACCAAAACTTACTCCTCTTATAATCTGTTTTCAAGATGATTTTTTCTTAGGTGGAGGAGAATATATGGGGCTACATCCATCTTCTTCTCATTGCCTTTTCCTTCCCCTTCATCTAATTGTAATTAGAATTATTCTAAAAGATGATAAAGGAAAATAAATGACTAAATAAATAGGAGATAAGGTGAATAGAGACAATTCTCCAGAGCCTCAGGAAGGAAAGAAAGAATGCACAGATGGTATTCCAGGATGAGACATGAGTGTCAAAATCAGTAGAAAGCCTTGTGTGAGTTTTGACCCATACAGCACTGAACTGTGTGAATCCCCATTAGAGCTGGGCACCGTCTAATGCTTAACACATCACTGGGGCCATCCTGATAAGATGCACATGCTCAGTGGCTCACTCTAGCACCAACTCTTTGACCTTTCTCTCTGTGCTCAGAGAATTCCTTCAAGTGAACAATTTATTCAGAATGGAACTAGAAGCCTATATTCACATATACCACCTAATAACTCTCTGAGTAAAGTTGGGTAGCATTTAGCTCAGTTGTAAAATTGGCAAAATAAGTGAACTAGATTATATTATGATGGTCCTGTTTTATTATTTTTTTAAAAATACTAAGGAGACAATAATTTTGTATCTATAGAGGCAGAATTTCATGAAGCCAATGCCAATTAGTGATAGTGATTCTGGCTCCAGCAGTAATAAAAACCTGAAAGTGGCAAGGTATGTAAATGGTTTGGTCTTTGTTTTCTCAGTTGTAAAATGTGAAATAAGATTGTCCTAGGACATAAAATAGCTAATTCATTTAAATATGTCTGGTATAATACAAGCCCATAATTAGTGTTTTTAGATATAGCTAACTCTTAGCTGATCTCTTCTCTCCTCTTCTTTACACCCAGCCACTGAGAGAAAGGCAGGTTCTGTTTCAGAGACAAAACTCTACATTTCTGTGCCCTACTGATTTTTCAGTCAGAGAAAACCTGATTTAAATAAAGTAAAAGCATATGACAATAAGCCTCAATAAAAGATTATACTCAGTATAAGATTATAAATAAAAAAAGGAAAAACACAAGACTTACTTTGGATTCAGATTTGCACCTATCCTCTCAACCTCTGGTTAAGGAACCTTCCTGATAGCTCTGTAAGCTGTAAAAGGTTAATGAGTTTATACCAGGAAATGGGAGATGGAGACTCATTCCTTAAAACATTTCAGAAGGGCTGAGGAGTGGCAGAGATACATGATACATCATGAATTACCCCTCTTGGATTCAACTGGAACACTCTGCGATCAGGGAGTTAACATTTGTTTCAGTGTATTACTGTGACTTCAAATTTACGAGCATTTATTCTAAAGTTCTATGGAAGGCACATAAAGAAGTTCCATCCTGAAATTTTTTATGATAATCTGCTTTTCATGCTCTTTTTTATTTTATTCTATAATTATCTCCACTCCTAAAATCCAGAACTCTTAGGAATGTCCTTTCTCACCTAGATGCTTTGGACAAAGTAATCCACAAGCAGGATTATGAAATTGTAATTTAGCAAAAAAAAAAAAAAAAAAAGAGAGAACTTCCTCTCAGACACTTTTCCAAAGGGAATTTAATTGATTCCTCAGCATAATCCTATGAGGAAAGTACTCCATCCTTGACTTTCCACTTAAGAAGCAGATGTTCAACTAAAAGAGTAGTGACGTACCAACTCACCCAGAGCTGCATGCACAGTAAGTGGCAGGGTTGGGCTTGAATCCCTGTCTCCATTTACTAATTAGAATGCTTTCTCTGCTGTTTTATAATTGTAGTGTATCCTTTCTTTGCTTAATATTTATAAAATGTTTCCTTCCTCTGCTTCCCTCCAGTCAGCCCTTCTTATTCTCAGAAGATCCAAGTTACTTTCCATGGTAACAAAGTTTTCAACTGAAGCCTTCTAAAATGAAGACTTCTCTGTCTCCAGGGCACTGAGCCTGGCCTTCACCTCCATCCCCAGGCTTCTACAACCCTCTGATGTTACTGTTGTCAAAGTAAGTGCACACACTCTTTTAATTCTATTGCATGTGTCTATTTCTTCCATCAGACCTCCTTATGTGCAAAAACTGAGGTCTCTGCCTCTGGAGTATATCATATTAAATAATAATTGACTGATAAACATTTGTGAACAAATTAAAGCATGTGTAATATTCACCCAATGCAGCAAATATATACCAAACCTTGGTCTTTCCTTCTATGTATCATTGTGTTTTATTAAGCTCTGTTCCTTACCCTGAAAGAAATGAAATTCTGTGAGAGGAAACCACAATAAAGAGAACAGAATGATGTCAATTAATTATAGGTAACAGGCATTTGATACTTAATGTACTCCAGATTTTGAGTTTAGTACTTTACAAGATTCAGTCCACTTCATACTCACAGAAATACATGAGGGGTTTAGTACTATTATCTCCATTTTACCAATAAGAAATTGAAATAAAGAAAGTATAAATAATGCATCTTTGTATATACAAATATTATTTTTGAGGCTGGGATTCTAACAGGCCAAGAGATAGTCCCTGAAATCAAGTTTTTGATAGTTTAGCATAGAAATGTGACAAACTCACACAATATTGAGCATTCTCTGAATAAATTGGCATGCAACCATCCATCCATCCATCCACCTACTTTCCATT
This sequence comes from Tamandua tetradactyla, assembly GCF_023851605.1. Taxonomy (NCBI): domain Eukaryota; kingdom Metazoa; phylum Chordata; class Mammalia; order Pilosa; family Myrmecophagidae; genus Tamandua; species Tamandua tetradactyla. Next base: position 64,078,118 of record NC_135329.1, on the reverse strand, counting down.
CATTCCATCATTTGTACATTTATCAAATGTTCAGGGAACACCTGCCTCATGCCACTGTGCTGTCACTGTCAGGAGAATAGGAGTAAGCCAAAAGGTAGCTTGTGTTCTCAAAGAATTGCTGCTTCATTGGGTGAAAAATGAGACATGCATATTTTATATCTCACTATAAAGTTTTAGATTGTGAGTTCAGAAAGATCATATTGGAAACTGATGGACAATAAAGAATAAATTGATGAGAATGCAAAGGGTGTAATGATAATTTATTAACTCAAGAAATGTTTATTAGGAAACATCTATATTCTAAGTTTCATGATAAATGCTGGCTTTGAAATGGTAACTCATGGAGCAAAAAGTCTGGAAAATGATAAGACTCACTGAGGCAGTTTACAAGTTAAACCTCTGGTCACACCTGCAGACCCTGCCTCTGGTCACATCCGCAGACCATGCCTCATGTCCACAGAACTGGGATCCTCCATCCATGTCCCATCTCAGACAAAAGAAATTCTGTACTTTTCCAGTGTTTACCACGCATTTCAATAGTGAATCCTGCCTTGATTAGTAGCCTATATAATCTGGAATCCAAGAATATTTGGAGCTCAGACTTTGGACAATGAGTCCTCTGGGTCTGCCAACAATAAAGTTGAGGCAATTTCTCTTAGGCTCAGCTGCTTCCTTGGGTAAGCAGAGTTGACACTACTTCATTTCTGGTGCATGGGCCAGGAAGATCCACACATGAAGGAAGAGATAACCTTGTGTACCCTCCCTGCCTCTGGGGAGACCTGAGCTGCAGACCAATTTCAATCATCCTCAGGGCACCCCTGGAATCTTTTCTTCTGGTTTGGGATCATCTGACTTGAATGGGGTACTGGCTTCCCCAGACTCAGGAAGGACCTCAGCAGCCCTGAGAACTGATCCAGAGCTCCATCTATCCAAATGGTAAGAACAGCCATTTATTGAACACTGGCCAATCAGGTAAAGAGACTGTTAAATCCTGCCTTTCAGGCAAAGAGGAAGCTGATCCCCTCCTAAACCATGCTGAGTAACCTTCAGAGAAGCTGGAGGAGAAACCCCTGGTAGATACACTCCTGTTTTGGGAGGGAATCATACATAATTTGTTGTGTTATTGAGTGCCTGGTGTGTGAAAGTGCATGAATGAGTCATAGTTCTGTTTAGAAGCTTTGATGCTGTGTCACCCACACAACAAAGTGTCCCAATCTGTATGTCCATGGGATCTCATTATGGCTTACAATTGAGGTGGTGCCCTCAATCAAATGAGAGCATTCATGAGGATCCCGGCTGGGGGGTTATACAAACTTAACTTATGCCAAAAGAACCTTAAGTTCTCCCTTGTGGGAAGTGGTTAGAGACAGATGAAGTGATTGTCATCTTGTTTATTTGTTTAATTGTCATCTAGTGCCCTGGGAGGATCAGTATGGGTGGTACAGGGAGCAAAATCCACTTAGTGTGCCTCATTAAAAACTTTAGGAAAGGTTTTTCTGGAGACTATGGAGTGAAGTTCAAGCCCCAGGAGCTGCACAATTTTTTCCAGTTTGACTGGTCGTCTTTTGGAGTTGGATGGCCATCCAAGGGCTTGTTTGACCCCCAACTGATCTGAGCCATCTGGCAAGTTGTCATGGGACAGCCTGGACACCGTAGCAAATTTCTGTATATTGACTCCTGGCTCCAAATTGTTCAAAATTCACCACCATGGCTAAAAGCTTGCATTGAAAGCCATACAACAGTCTTATCAGCCCATACCAACCTGGGCATTCTGTTCCTTGGAGTGGCTGCTGCAAAGAAGTCAGCTCCCACAGCCACAAAATTTCCAGCCCCAGAAGACTCTCTGCTGCCCACAGAAAAACACCCCAACTACCTAGTTAAAGAGACAGAGAATCCCATTGCTGCTGCCTCCATTCTCAGCCCTGCCTCCCAGTGGCTGTGTGTGTTACTGTGCAGATGCCAGAGCCTTGACTCCCTGCCTGCTACCAATAGAATCTCTCTGTGACTGTGCACATCAGGGCATGATCTTCTGAGCCTCAGCACTCTCCCTGCCACTGACAAAGACTCTTTACCCCTTGTTTCTTAAGTCTTCAACCCAAGGAAAACCTCCAGTCCTCCCAGCAGAAGAAGAAAATCCATTGCCTCTGCCTTACTCAGTTCCAGTCCCCAACCCCCACCGCAAGCACTGGTTTTGGTTCCGGAGACACGGTCAGTCCCCCCCTCCCCCCAGTGCCCTCTATTGAGAACTCCATCTCATCAGGGACCCCAGCCAGCTCTCCACAGCCATGTCCCATCTTGCCAGGTCCCAGTCTACCTGAACTTTCTACAGAGAGCCCACAAATCTGGAGCCTTCACTCCCAAGCTAGGAAAGCCTGTGATGCCCCAGGGGCTTTACAGCTGCCCTTGTGGAAACCCAAGTACCATCTTACTATGATCCAGAAGGCCAGTTCCAGGGAGGCCAACCTATGTTTGTCTTCTTCAATGTCTGAGCTCATCAACTAGAAAAATCACACTTTCTTCTACACTGAGAAACCCCAGGCTATGATGAACCTGCTCCAGTCAATTATACACATCCATTGACCAATGTGGCAGGGTTGCCATCAGCTCTGCATCACCCTTTTCAACACAGAAGAGTGTAGATGAATTCACAAGCTGCCTGAAGTGGTTGGAAGAAAATTCTCCCTAAGTGATGGTGAATGAATCCCAATACACTCAAACTCCTTCTTAGATGCTGACCTGTGGTGGGAGTCAAATACTGAGTCTGGCAGAAACAGTTTGAATTTCTACCAAGATGCACTCGTTCCAGGCATGGAAAAGGGGGCCATAAATACAATAAATATGTCAAAAATCACAGAAGCCCTGCAGAAGCCAGATGAAGCCCCTAGCCAGTTCTGTGAGCACCTCTGTGAAGCCTTTAGACTGTATACTCCTTTTGATTATGAGACACCAGAAAACCAGAAATTTGTTAATACTGCATTTGTCAGGAAGCCCAATTTGACATCTGGAGAAAGCTGCCAAAATAAGAAGGGTTTTCTGGAATGAATATATCCCAGCTCCTTGAAGTGGTTATAAAAGTCTACTTGAACCAAGACCAAGAGGCATGGAGAGAAGCAAGCCACCAACTAAAGGGAAAAGCATACCTGCATGCTGCTGCACTCATGCAGAGCACCAAAAAGCCCCTATCCTTGAAACCCAGAACCTTCAAGCATCCAAAGCCAGAAAAAAAAATCCATTTATTGGGGGCTGCCTAGAGAATGGAGGGGAGCAGCTCCACTGGGAAGAAACCAGTGTGCTTACTGTAAAGAAAAGGAACATTGAAAAGCAGAATGCCCTGACAAAAATGGGAAAGGAGATGCAAGCACCCCATTAACTATGAGGAGCCCACAGCTACTTATTTTGTAGGCCTACCAGGCCTTGAAGACAATTCAGATTGAGACAGACTGGCCCCTTCATACTTGGCCCTTGGAAGCCAATGGTCACAATGACAGTAGCGGGCTGAAAAATGGAATTTACGGTAGACACAGGTGCAGAACAATCTGTTGTCATGCAGCAAATGGGGCCTAAAACTAAAGGCAAATCACCATTATTGGGGCTACTGTCATCTCATCTCAACATTCCTTCTTAATAGCTCTCAAGTGTCTCCTGGGATCTCATGAAGTTTCTCATCAATTTCTTTATATTCCAGATTGCCCAGTATCCCTGCTGGGCCAGGATCTCCTGACAAAGCTCCAGGCTCAGGTAAGATTCAGTGCAGAAGGGGAATGTTTTCTGATGCTAAAAAACTCATAGAGAAAAATCATGGTGACCCTGACAGCCTCCAAGACAGAAGAGTGGCACCTCTTTCTCACCAAAGAAAACCAAAACCAGCCTCACCATCCACAAATGAAAGGAAATGATACTTCTGTTTGGGCAGAAAACAGTTCACTGGGACTAGTGAAGAATGCTCCTCCAGTCCTCATGGAACTCCATCCAAGAGTTGCCCCAGTGCATCTTATCCAGTTCCCCAGAAAGCCCAGGTGGGAATTCAGGCACACATCAATCACCTGCTTGTTGATGGTATACTGCAGGAGTGCCAGCTTCTGTGGAACACTCCTCTGCCACCATAATGAACACATAGCACCAATGATTAACATCATGTTCAAGATTTGCAGAACATCAACAAAGTGACTGTTACACTACATCCCATAGTACCAAACTTGTATACTCTATTGATGCTAATTCTTGCAACAGCATCATTTTTCTCCTGCCATGAGCTGAAAGATGCTTTCTTCTGTGTTTGTCTGGCACTGGCCAACCAACCCTTCTTTGCGTTTGAATGGGAACATCTGTGGATTTTCTCCATTTGAAGTTCTGTTCATACAACCTCCACTGCTGATGAAAGAACTCCAAGAAAATATTATACAATTTGGAGAATTAAGTTTACAAAGGCAGTTCCAGGGCCTAAACTCCACTCTGTTTCAGTTGCACAGCTGAGTAAATGAAAGATTCCCACTACAATCAACACCCCCATGCACTCCTTTACCCAGGGATTGCTAGTCTGGGTAAAAAATTGGAAAAATCAGGCTTTAACACCTACTTGGTTAGGCTCCTATATGGTCATCTTTTCTACTCTTGCATCTGTTAAGGTTGCCAATATCACACCCTGGATCCACCACTCCTAGCCAAAGCCTGGAAACAGTTTAACTCCATCTTGGAAGTGCCAAACTGACCCAGAGAACCTGCTGCATCTAACTTTGTATAAGAAAACCATCTGCCCTACCCCTGCCACTTCAGAAACTAACTGATCCATGCATGGCTGGAGGCTGAGGAAATCTTCACGCCCTGCTTCAGTCACCCCAAAAGCAGACTGATCTATGCATGGCCAAAGATTGAGGAATTGATGCACAAGCATCCCAGCCTGCTGAGTATGTGGACTAATCATCTTTTTCTAACTCCTTGTGTTTGTTGGTCACTTAACCAATTTAGCACTCCTAGAAGTAGGTCACCTGGAATTCTTCCAAAAAACTAACTTACCTTAATTTGGTGGGACCCCTTATATCCTGGTAGATTAAGCTATAAATATCCCCAGAATGATAATCCTCCTTTGCTTCCTGGGCACTGTCACTGAAAGGAATAAGTCTCATGTCATTTAACTGGACTTCTGTGCACCTGAGGGAATTTCTTGTGGAAATCTGGGTAATTAGTGAGCATTGAGTTCATCTGTGAGAAATATCTGTGTCCCAAGTCACAGGGATATGCTGAGGAAATAGAGGTACCCTACCTTTGTGGCTCCTGGTGTGTTATCTGATGTACCACACAATTTAGAGTGTTGACTACCCCTTGGGGAAATATCAGAAGAACAGGACAGTGTGATGTGTGGTCTGGTGGGGATGATGAGCCAGATACAAGGGAAAATTGCTACTCACTAAGATCTCTCACATTCTCTATGGGGCATATGGATGGTGAATGCCACATAAACCAATGCAATCCCCTCATTATCATCTTGCTGGAGCAGACAGATAAAAAATATAACTGCACTTTTGGAATCAGCGTGGATGTTACTGGCAGAGAACCAATCAGTCACTTTAGAATCCTAGTCGTTCTGTCCATTCTCCCTTGACCCTAGACCCTAGGGTGGATCCCTTGACCCACCCAATCTGAATCACAAGCAAATGCCTCAAGCTCACCACCCCACCTAGTTCCAAATCTCCCAGCAGCAAAAGTCATGATGATGAAAAATGCAAAGGAAAGTTTGACAGAGTGAAACCAATGCCTGGTGGGAATGGGTGAGATACACTGTGTACATTTTGGAAACAAGCAATGGTTGCACCTGTACTACTGGCCATTCTGGTGCCCAGGTAGTTCTCTTTCCTTTAGGACTTGATAACGATGAGGCAGAATTTAAGTGTGTGGTTTCTCTCTCCCTAAACTCCGCAGGGAACAACAACTGCAATGCCATGGCCACATTGTTTTCTCCTGCCACATAAGGCAAAAGAAAAGGAATTCCCTTGGCCCAACAAGGCCAGTGGAATTGTACAGCATGTGTCTCATGACATGTAAACAAAACAAAAAGAAGACTTCAGGTAATTTGTGCCCAGACTTTGAATGTCACTGGGGATCTGAAATATTGTAACCTGACAGTGCCCAGGGCTGACCTTTGGTGGTCTGTGGAGGAAATACACCGAAACAAACTCTGCTGGACTGGGAGGGGACCTGCACTTTAGTGCAGTTTTCCATCCCACTTACTGTCACATACTTAAGCCAACTCAACAACATGGGCCTGCACCCAGGTCTAGAGAAAAGTGAAAAGTCCCAGAGGGCTCTTTTGACCCTAATATATATAGATTCAATTGGAGTCCTGAGAGGAGTTCCTGACCAATATAAGGCTCACAACCAAATAACCGCTAAGTTTCAATCTTTCCTATTTCAGTGGGTAACAGTAAATAAAAATGTAGATTGGATTAATTGCATTTTATTACAATCAAGAAAGGTTCATAAATTTTACTAAAGATGCTATTGGAGGCCTGTCTGATCAGTCAGCTGCTACCAGCAGGGTAGCCTGGGAAAACAGGCTGGTACTAGATATGACATTGGCAGAAAAAGAAGGAGTCCATGTAATGCTAGGTAGAAGTTGCTGCACTTACATCACCAGCAATATGGCTCCAGATGTATCAGTCACAAAGGCTCTGAATGGACTCACAGCCCTCTCTGAAGAATTAGCTAGAAATTCAGGAGTGGACAACTCTTGGACCTTGTGTTAGTTAGATTCAGTTGTCAACTTGGTCAGGTGAGCATACCTAGTTCTGTTCTTGGGGACACAAGCCAATGGTACCTGAACCTCATTTGTTGCTAATTACATCTGCATTCAGCTAGGAGGTGTGTCTGCTGCAATGAGTGACATTTGACTTAATTGGCTGGTGCTTAAATGAGAGAACTCAACGTAGCACAGCCTAGCAGCTTGGCATTCCTCATTTCAGCACTAGCAGCTCAGCCCAGGCCTTTGGAGATGTAGAAAGAAGTCACCCCGGGGAAAGTTGTTGGAACCCAGGGACCTGGAGAGAATACCAGCAGAGACCGTCTTGTGCCTTCCACGTAAGAAAGAACCTCAGTGGAAAGTTAGCTGCCTTTCCTCTGAAGAACCAACAAAATAAATCCCCTTTTGTTAAAAGCCAATCCATCTCTGGTGTGTTGTATTCCAGCAGCTAGCAAACTAGAACAGACCTCATGGCTTGAATCATTGTGTTCTTGACCTTGGTCCAAGATTGCAGCAATGATAACAGGAGTTGTAAGTGCTATACTTATTTTACCTTGCCTAGTCCCCTACTTATTAAGAAGTGTAAATCAAACAATAGAGGCCATGACAGAAAAACTGCCTCCCATTTACTTCATCTCAGGAATCTGAGCCCCACAAGTTATCATGGACATAAGCTAGTCTCTACAAATGAAAATGGTGCTGGCTTATAAAATAAAATGTGATGAATAATAACATCAAAAGGGAGAATGAGGCAGTTTGCAAGTTTAACCTCAGTATTTTTGTATAACTTTATGAATTCATGTGTATCACCTCAGTATTATTGTTGTATAACTTTATGGATATATGTATATTTGGGCATGTCATGTTATAGATTAATGTATGAAGTTATGTACTCCTAAATTATGTAAAAGCAAGGAGTAAAACAAAATATCTGTGGCATCTGTCTTCCCTTGGTCAGATCCACAGACCCTGCCTCTGGTCACACCTGCAGACCTTGCCTCTGGTCACATATACAGACCATCAGGTCACATCTGCAGACCCTGCCTCAGGCTACATCTGCAGATGTGACCTGAGGGTCCTCTGCTCATGTCCCATCTCAGACAAAAGAAATTCCGTACCTTTTCAGTGTTTACCACCCATTCCCATAGTGACTCCTACCTTGCTTAGTGGCTTATATAATCTGGAAACTAAGAACATTTGGGGCTCAGACTTTGGACAATTAGTCCTCTGGGTCTGCCATAAAAAAGTTGAGGCCACTTCTCTGTGGCTCAGGTGCTTTCTTGGGTGAGTGGGGTTTTCATTACTTCATCATGATTTATTCACACAATCATGTCAGAATTATAATACTGAAACATCATACAAATTCAAAGTACCTGAGAGTTGGAGAACATTCAATAAAAAGATATGGCTTATTCAGAAAGAACAACCAAAATAGAAAAATATTTATTTACTGAAATAGAAAGGAGAAATATATAAAATGTCAACCAAGACAAAATGAAAAGTGAGAATTATCTTTTTTTTGGGGGGGATAGACACTGGGAATTGAACCCAGGGCTCTGGTCTGGTAGGCAAGAAGTTTGCTACTGTGCCACCGTTGCCTGCCTGAGAATTATCAAAATTTAATAAAAAATTTAAAGCAACCAAGAAAAATACATATTTTTATTTTGCTTACAAAGTGATAACAAACATAGAAAAATAATAATGTAGAACAAACTAAGAGAAGTCAGAAAATGAAATAATACTTTCTACTGAAAGTTAATTTCTGTCAATCTAGATTTCTAAACCCAAATGAACTCTTGTCAAGCATAAAATGTTAAAGGAAATATTTTCTAGAAAGTACAAACAGAATTTATCTCACACAAACCTTTACTGAAAAACTTGTATGTATATAATGCAGAAGAAATCTCAACCCAAATGGAAAAGAGGGATGCACAAAGTACAGTGAAAGAATCATTGAATCATTGAAAATGTGGGGAAAAGAAGTGTAACAAATAAAATATCAGTGGCTGAGAGAGTTCAAAAAGAGTTGAGAGACTACTCTGGAGGTCACTCTTATGCAAGATTTGGTAATGTCAGTTAGACATTATTACCTATCATAACTTGCCAAACCCTAACCTAAACCATTCCTTCCAATCCTAAAGCATACCTAAGGCATTATATAAGATTCTACAAAGCTTCCATGTACTGGGATAACTTTCCAGATACCTACAACCTCCAGATGGGTCCCTGCACCAGATAAGTCTGGAATGCAGATGGGCCAACCTCTCCAGAATATCAACTAGTTCCATCCCTCCATCCCATATTATTGACAGCCCCTTTCAACATGAAAAATTTAGAATGGACATAGCCCAAATACCCCTAAAGAGTAGGAGAAACATGATTATTTAGGAGTTATACAGAGAAGGTCAAGTTTACCAACTGAGTATGAGTGCTGAATCATTATATTGATATATCTTTTAATCCTCAGTGTCTGGGAGCAGCTAGTTGTAATACCCTAAAAATGTGGAATTGTAACCCATACCAAACTCTGATCTGTTCTACAAGTAATTGTTATGATGTGCTTTGAAATGTATTGCACTTTTGTGCATATGTTATTTTTCAAAAAAAAGAAAAAAATGTCAATTGTGATGATAAAAATTAATTAAATAATTTTTTTAAAAGAAAGAATGAACAGGAGCATGTTTGTGTGAAGAGACGTCCAGAGGCAGCTGTAACCCCTGTACTAGTTGTCACTATTGGTTTACAAGTTACCACTATTGGCTTACAAGTTATTTTTTTATCTTGCATGAATGCTTGGAACCTTAGTCCATGTAATTCTCTTCCAATTGCAAAATAGCAACCAGCAGATTATCTCAGGAAGATAAAATTTCAATACCCTGATATTAATTTTAGAGAGAGCATTCTTACCTTCCTAGCAATCTAACCTAAGGGACCACAATAACAGAATGCTAATTGTACTGAAATAGTAAAAAAAAAATTAAAGATGCCTTAACTTTGAGGGCTATGATTTTGATGCACAAGGTGGAAACATAAATTTATATGCCTCATGGTTTTGGTTTACTCTTATTTTTACTGAGGTTCATTAAATACAAAAAGATGCATAAAGAGCACGTGAGTTAAAAGTTCAGTTTAGTGAATTTTTACACATATATATCAGGTTAATAATCACCCAGATTATGTATGGAGTACTGTTAACAAGATAGTTCCCAAGTGCCTCTTCTCAGTTAGTAAATTTCTCTGGAGATAACTACTATTCTCACTTTCATCACCATCAATTAGTTTTTCTTTTCCTTGGGCTTCATATAATTACTTTATGTCAAAGAAAAAGAAATGGATACCACAATACTACCAAATTGTAGTACAATAATGCCAATACACTGAATGAACCTGAACATGAGTATGACTGAAGGAAAAGGGCAGGTGGTACATAAGAAACCAGAAGGAAAGGTAAAGGATAAAGACTGAGAGTATAATTTAGGAATGCCTAGAGTGGACAATGATGGCAATTAAATGTACAAATAAAAAATGCTTTTGCATGAGGGAGAACAAATGAATATCAACACTACAAGGTGTTGAAAAAATATGGTATAGGATAAAATGTACAATCAATAAAAGTTAGTGTCTATAATCAATAGTAACATTGTGATATGTTTCCACTGAATGTACAAAGGCATTGTGCCAAAACTAAATGTCAACAGGCAGGGGTCATGAGGGGTGGGTATGGATTTTTTATGGAAGAAAAAGAAATATCTACATACAGATTATGGTAGTGAAAACATGTCTATACACAGGTCAGATTGCATGATGTGTGAATAAATCTGTTTAAAAATGAACAGAAAGAAACAATTGCTAGAAAAAATGTACAGAAAGTAGATGTATCTACTCACTGTAGGTAGGGAAAATGAGACAGACAATTCCTTGGAGGTCAGGGTGGGTTTTCCACAGGAAGCTAAGGGTGAGGTTGCCATATTATCTTGAAACCCCATTGCTCAATATATACCTGGAGGAAGTGTGTGGGGAGACATGAATGAAAATTTGCATACTGGTGTTTATGGAGGCAGTGTTCATGATTCACAATGGATGGAGATGGCCTAAGGTACAATGATTGAAGAATGGACTGGAAACTATGATGTATACACACAAGGAACTACTGAGGGACCAAAAGAAGGAATGGAGTTGTGAGACATGCAACTAGATAAATGACCTTTTAAAGACTGTATGTTTAATGAAATGTCAGAAACAAAAAAGACAGATATTATCATGCCTCAATAATATGGATGAACCATAATATAAAAACTTGGTGAAATGAAGTCAAGGGCATGGGTTATCATGTTGGAGACTATTATAGAGGACCCCAGATTGTAAGATCTTACAGCAGTCACATATATTCAGGAGTTGTAACTGTTATTACTAAATTCTGAGATACTGAACTGTTTGTATATAACCTGGTCATTTCCTGAAACTTCAGGTATTTGTGTGACATCTGATACTCAGAGTTAAAGCTCTGAAGCTATGAAAGTCAACAGCATCACATGTAGGAACTGTTTAAAAATTTGAAAAAGGGATCAGACATTGAGTAGAGGTATGAAAGGAGCTCATGTGGATAGGATTAATGTAGAGCAGAATACAGGGTAAAGGATGACATTGTCCAAATTTAAAGTTTCAACTTCTATGTGAGAACAAAGGAAGAGATGTTAATTTTGTGCAAAATTTATATTTTGGGTAGCACACTACCTAATTTAACTTGTATGGTCAGTTTAGTTGAATACCATAATTACATGGAATAGGAAGTGAGATTTCATTAGTTTATACAGGTTAGTGTGATGCTGCAACATATCCTAGAGTAATTTGGGCATAGAAACAAAAAGTATTTTCAAAGTTCCCTTGGGGGACTAGGGGAAAATAAGAAAATATTCAGCTTCTCCATTTGCAAAATTTATGATATTCTCACAAGCAGTAGGGGCAACCAAATCAATAGGTTGAGCCTTTGATGTTGGGGTCTGTCCCTAGAAAACTTATTTCTACAAAGGATAGGTTAATCCTACTGAAAATTAGGGCTAAAGAATCACCCCAGAGAACTTCTCATTTTGCTCTGTTGTGGCCTCTCTCTCTAAGCCAATTCAGCAGGTGAACTCACTTCCCTCCTCCCTACATAGGATATGACTCCCAAGGGGCATAAATCTCCTTGGCAATGTAGGACATAACTCCCAGGATGAGCCAAGACTTGGCTTCATGGAAATGAGAAAGCTTTCTTGACCAAAAGAAGGAAGAGAGAAATAAGACAAAATAAAGTCTCAGTTGTTGAAAGATTTCAAACAGAGCTGAGAGGTTATCCTTATTCGTTATATTGATATTCCTTTTAAGTTTATGGTATATTGGTGTGGCTGGAGGGAAGCACCTGAAACTGTTGAGCTGTGTTCCAGTAGCCTTGATTCTTGAAGATGATTGTATAAAGACATAACTTTGGTAATGTGACTGTGTGATTGTGAAAACCTTGTGCCTGATCCTCCTTTTATCCAGGGTATGGACAGATGAGTAAAAATGTATAGATAAAAAAATTAAATAACAGGGTGATAAGGAGTGAAATAAATTGGGTAGGTGGAAATACTAGTGATCAGTGTGAAGGAGTGGTAAGGTGTATGATATGTATGAGCTTTTTTTAAATTTCTTTTTCCAGAATGATATAAATGCTCGAAAAACTGATCATGGCAGTGAATACACAGCTATGTGCTGAGATTGTGAGCCACTGATTGTACACCACGTATGGAACTTATATGTGTGAAGATTTGTCAACAAAAACATTGAAAAAAAGAAACAACCTGAGTAAAAGTGGACAATGAATGTGGACATCCAACTGAAAAAGGAGTAACCTTGAATTAATATAAACACTGTCATTCATAATTTTTAAGATCCAAAACCTTAAAGAAAAAATGAAAATATATTTTATGTTCATCAGATTGACAAACATTTTGAATGTGTGATAACATATTGTGTTGCCCAGGGCGTGGAGAAAGGTAACTCTCATGCACTACTGGTAGGAAATTGATAGAGAAATTTGACAATATGTAGCAAATTTAAAGACACATCTTATGACTCAGAAATTACAGTAAGGTGTAAACCCAAAATGAAACCTTTCAGAAGTATCAATGTAGAAGTTTACAAAGCCTTTTATTGCTAAAAATTCCTATTATCAATGAACTAATAAGAATGTAATTGTTCATCAATAATAGAATGTATAACTATATTGTAACATTTATATAGTGGCATATAATATTGCAGAGAAAATTACTAGCTATATGAATCAGTATGGATAAATCTGTTTAATGGGGCAAAACATGTTATAAAAGTTACTTAAAGTTACTTACTTGATACAAATGTATATTTGAGCCTTTGATGTTGGGGTCTGTCCCTAGAAAACTTATTTCTACAAAGGATAGGTTAATCCTACTGAAAATTAGGGCTAAAGAATCACCCCAGAGAACTTCTCATTTTGCTCTGTTGTGGCCTCTCTCTCTAAGCCAATTCAGCAGGTGAACTCACTTCCCTCCTCCCTACATAGGATATGACTCCCAAGGGGCATAAATCTCCTTGGCAATGTAGGACATAACTCCCAGGATGAGCCAAGACTTGGCTTCATGGAAATGAGAAAGCTTTCTTGACCAAAAGAAGGTCTCACTTATATGTGTGAGAATATCATAAATTTTGCAAATGGAGAAGCTGAATATTTTCTTATTTTCCCCTAGTCCCCCAAGGGAACTTTGAAAATACTTTTTGTTTCTATGCCCAAATTACTCTAGGATATGTTGCAGCATCACACTAACCTGTATAAACTAATGAAATCTCACTTCCTATTCCATGTAATTATGGTATTCAACTAAACTGACCATACAAGTTTAAAGTCTCAGTTGTTGAAAGATTTCAAACAGAGCTGAGAGGTTATCCTTATTCGTTATATTGATATTCCTTTTAAGTTTATGGTATATTGGTGTGGCTGGAGGGAAGCTATGTGCTGAGATTGTGAGCCACTGATTGTACACCACGTATGGAACTTATATGTGTGAAGATTATGAACCAAAAGTTCAAATCCTGCAAAACAATACTGTATAATTCTATGGATACATACTTAACAAATGATATGTCGACTTAATATTAAGAACATTAAATTCATAGTAGAGTTTATTGCAAAAAATGGATAAAGGAATAAAATCAGCCAGGGTGGGCTCAACATTAATGTCTTATAACTTTCAAAAAAAATCTGCAGCAAATGGGTCATTTTGTAGATATTTACTAACAATAGTTTTATATGGTAGTCTTTATATTATTTTCTATGTATTATATGTTGCAAATAGTTCACAATAAAACTTAAGCAATAAAATCATAAAAGGAATTTAATAGTACAGGCAAATATCAACTAGATCATAGATGGGAAGGAACTTAAATTGTCAGAGCAAAGAAATAATCAATATTAAGTGAAATACTGTTTGATAATATTTTAAAAATACTACGTTTTAGCATTTCAAAATATACAATGAAAAATTAAAAGGTAAAATGGAAAAAAGTACTACCATGTATAACAAGAAATTAGTTTGTACTTTCAAGAAAGTGGTCTAAAATGAAAAAGAAAAAAATCTACACACCACAACTTGAAAATATGCAAGGCAAAAAGCCTAAAGTGGAAATTCACAACATAAATCCAAATTAATAATAAAATATGCAAAGGTTATATAATCAAATATTTATGTGTGCTTAAATGGATGCATAGTTAAATAGATAGACAGATAGATAAAACACCAACATGGAATATATTTTTTTAAAGGAAAAGCAGTGATAATGAAAGGGTGGAGAAGAGTATCATATACTGGTGGGGACAGATGTAGGTTAAAAAGAAAATCATCTGGGGTGAGCCACTGTGGCTTCACAGGCACAGTTCTCTCCTGCCATGACAGGGACCCAGGTTCGATTCCTGGTGCCTGCCCATGCAAAATAAACTTTGAAACATCTGAAGACTTTTGCATGTCAAAAACCTTATTATTAGATGGTGGGGATGAAATGAATAATTTCCTAGATTAGAGGAACAACTTGCACTGACTCAAGAATAATTAGAAGACCTCAGCAAACCAATCACAAATGAAGAAATGGAAACAGATTTCAGTGATAAAGTCTACCAATCATTATAAGAAGAGTTGGTACCAATCCCACACAATTCTCCCAGACAGCTGAAGTATAAAGAACATTACCTAACTTATTATATAACACCAACATCACCCTAATACCAAAGACTGATGTTCTATAGAATAAAGAAATTATAGACCAATCTCTTTAAAGAATATAGATACAAAAATCCTCAAAAAAACTTGCACATCAATGCAACTGCACATTAAAAGAATTATACATCATGACCAAGTGCATTTTAATGCAGGAATGTTCCTTAGAGAAATAATCTCAGACATACCCAAAAGACCTTCCTTGGCATATGTTTTCAGTAAAAAAATTAGAACACATCTGCTGTGGTTGGTAGAATTGGAAGTTATTGAACATTTTAAAACATAAGTTGCCCTTGCATGTCCTAATTATCTTTCTTAACTTTGCACAAACATGACAACTAAAGATGGAACCACCTTTTCTGTTTTGGTTATATGGAGCAGTGACTGTACCTTCTGGGTTGTCTTTGAAATTCTATAAGTGTGTGTGTGTGTGTGTGTGTGTGTTTTAATTTACTGAAATGACACTGTAAACCTGCCAAAAAAGTGTGACACACTGTTCCAATTTCTATAAGTGAATTTTAAAAAGGCAAAATTACTCAATGACAGAAAATGATTTGGTAATTTAAGATGCTATCTAATAGGTAGATAAGGAAGGCTTGTTATGAACCTGTATCAAAAATGCCTGCCTTATTTGGCAAAAAATTTATTTGAAATAACTTCCCTTATTGCTCTTTCAACATTTTAGTTCCTCAGGGTATAGATGAAAGGATTTAACATAGGGCTCACAAAGATATAAATAAAAGCAACAATTTTCCCTTGTTGTACTGATGTCTCAGAAGGGGACCTCAAATGCATGCATAACAGAGTTCCATAAAAGATGGTGACAGACATTGGATGGGATCACTCAGCTGAGTGGATGCCCAGGATGGCTGTGAAGAAGAAAATATAAGAGACAAGGATGATAGTGAGAGAACAGGTGAGGTTGAACCTAGCACCAAGAAGCATGGCAGTTTTTTGACACAGGTGTCTGAGCAGGCAAGGACTAATAGAGATGGGTCAGCACAGTAAAAATGGTTGATCTCATTGGGCCCACAGAAGGACAGATGTAGCATCAGGATGGTCTGGACAAGAGCATTTGCAGAGCCATAAATATAGGGTGCAGTGACCAGAAAGAGGCAGGTGCATTTGGACATCTTATTTCCATATAACAAAGGCTTACAGATGGCCATGTAGTGGTCATAAGCCATTACTGACAATATATAATGCTCTGTGATCACCAGGGCAATGAATAAATGGAATTGTGCCAAACAGCCATTGAAGGAAATGTTTTTTCTCTTGGATAAGAGATTAACTAGCATCTGAGGAGTGACAGTAGTGGAATAATAGACATCAACAAAGGACAGGTGACTGAGGAAGAAATACATTGGGGTGTCAAGTTTTGAGTCACTTCTGATTAACAAAATCATGGTCATGTTGCCAATTACTGTGATTAGATCACAAGGAATACCACAGAAAGGACAGGTTGCAAATCAGCTCAATCTGTCAGTCCCAGGAGAATAAACTCAGTCACGGGTGTGTAGTTTTTCATTGTATTTTCTTGGCCTCTAATGCAGTCTAAAGAAAAGGTAATAAAATGTCTTGATATATTGTCATTTATCCATTACCCCCATCTTTCCATCTGATACTCCTTCTTCTTCTGTCAATCATGCAATTATATGTGACATAAAAGAGACTAGCATAGACTAGCAAAAGAGATTAGAGATGTATATTTTAAACATCTAATTTATATAGAGCTCCTTATGTGTAAAGTCAGATTTACCCTTTTTTAGTGGCACCATTTCTGGAATTCTTTATGATGTTTTTACATTTACAATTTCCTCAGACATATGGATGAAAACAGTACTTTTCTTTGAAATTGCAATCCTTTGTTTTATAGTATTCCTCTTGATGGGGTTTCTAAAGTATTAGATACTCAACTGTATTAGTGTCTAACTGAATGGATTTGGGTATAAATGAAACTGATATAAGATGAATATCCTTATAGAACTGGGATCTCCTTTCTTGCCTTCTGAACATCTTCAAGGTGTTCCCTCACCTTACAATGTGCATCCATCTTCCCCTGTCTATTTTACTTTGGTTTTCTCTCTTATCAACAAATCATACTTAATTTTTAGGATGCTACCTTGAATATCCTCAGTTTTTTTTTTTTTTTTTTTTTTTAAGAGGGAGGAAAGGAAGGAAAGACAGAGAAAGAAAGAAGGATGGAAGGAAGGAAGTGAGGAAGAAAGGGAAACATTTTTAAACATTTTCTTGTTTTATTATATTTTGTTTGTTTGTTTGTTTTTTACATGGGCTGGGGCCGGGAATCGAACCGGGGTCCTCCGGCACGGCAGGCAAGCACTCTTGCCCGCTGAGCCACCGCGGCCCGCCTATCCTCAGTTTTGAATTATTTTGTGTGTGTGCCTGATGGACAAAAATTGGTACTAGGGGATGAAACTTAATCTTTTTCCTTTCATGTATAAAGCACAGTACATATAAGTCTATAAACAAATACACATATATATGGCATATTTCTCTATGTATATATCACTATATATACATCTATAAATATATCTACATATTTAGAGATAGATATAATTTTCATGTGGGGAGAGGTAGTGATTATGGAAAAAATAATGTACAAAAAGAATCACTTTTAGAGCTAGAATTGAAAAAAGGTTTGGGAAATATTGCCCCAGATCATAATGACTTGTAACTCTGCCTCAGCTTGCCTTCTTGTACATAAATAAAAAGATTATAAAATGAATTCAATTTAAGTTACTTAGCATGTGTCCAAATGTCACAGACAAATAACAATGATATTAGCCAAATAATTGAGATGGTACTTAAGATATCCTGAAGTGCATCTCCCAAAATTTAGCCAGGATGAAAGTAAGCAGAGAGATCATCATGAAAAATCTAGGGCCTCCTTCAGTGGCACATATTATGCTCACTTTTAAGAATACATTCAGTGGTAAGTTTGGAAACAAGTCACTTTGTAAGGTGCATTGTAAATTCATCACCCAAATTTTATTATCCATTGAATTAACCCATTCTGTTCATGAGGTCTTTGGACTTATTGACTAAAATAATATGATGAAAGGCATATTAAATAAGCAAATAGATTCATACATATTTTGCATTTTATTTTGCAAGCTCATAAGTACAAACTGAATTTTATCATCAATATTGTCAAATAAACAAACAGATATTTGGTGACAGAATGAAGGCATAGAAAATGTATTTGACTTCAGTTCACAGTTCCTCTTCCTTAATACTGTCTACATTTTATGACTTATATAAAGTGCCACCATGACTAATCACTTAGACTAACATGACCCAAAGACAGGCAGGTGTCCTGGGTATTTTTTTTTTTGCATGGCAGGCACTAGGAATCAAAGCTGGGTTTCCAGCATGGCAGGCAAGAAATTTTCCACTGAGCCACCCTTGATCCACCCTGTCCTGTGTATTTTTAATGTCTCTATTTATTGAAGTACTAATCAAGAGTTAAAATAATTACTATCCCCATTTATTCATTCTTGATTGTGAGAAAGTTAGGCAAGTGAACTTTCAGGTAATTTAACTGAGCACTTTATGATAACAACCTTCATTTAAAGGAGCAGAACACAGCATCCTTTTTGGTTTTATCAGGAAAACTTTAGAGAAAAGCATTTGTAGGTGGACATAAGTGGCTCTGTGTTGTCCCAGACTTTGTCCTCCAAACTTTCACCTTCACCTTGGGTTCTCTTAGTAGGTGCTCACTGCTCCTACTTAACTCAGTCCCACAACAAGTTATAAGAGTATTCTTCAGCTCTAACAAGGGGTGGTGTTTCCTTTCCATGAAGTCATGGCTCAAGTTGAAGGAAAAAAATTGGAGAAGTCACCTTCCTGAAATAAATTTTAGTTAACTTTAGTCAGACAGATAGTTAATTCAAAAGTGGCCAATTCATCATGAAGTGGTTATAGCACATTACACCTTATTATGCTGATAATTAAAAAGAAAAACCTTGATAATTTTGAGGAATCAGAAAGATTATTGAATTCCATTCCCTTATTTTTGGTAATGAATCAATATGGAATGAGAATGTGTAATTATTGAGAGTCACCAGAATGTAATGGTTACTGGGAAATATTCTGGGGCTAGAATTCCTAGGTAGAAATTCCAGCTCCTCTAGCTTCTAGCTTTGGCCTTTGAACACATTATTAATCTCTTTTGCTCAGTTTCTTCATCCATTAAATGTAGTGAAAAATATCAATTCCTTCCATGCAAGTGAGCTAATTTCAGTAAAACATTGTCCATAAAATGCCATATGGTAAGCCTTAATAAGTTGTAGCTACTATTGTTATTTAGTGAGAGTCAGGTCTAGCATTGGATAAGGTTCATCATCAAAATGCAAGCGCCTTGTGGCCAAGGATTCTGTCTAATCTCCAGCTGCAGCCTCAGCACTGCTTTCCCAATTATAGGTGATAAGTAGTTATGGATGGAATGAATTTTCTCTTTGTTCTAGTTCCCTTTCCATTATGTAACGTCACTACTGTGCATTTGATTAAATAACTGTGCTCTGAGAATAGAGCATAATTAGCTTCTTATTTTACAGAGGCATGTAGCAACTCATCAGAATATAGATTTCAGGCATTGGTTTCACAGATACTCATCAAAGATTTATTTGTAGATTCTAAAATCTAAAATATGTTCAATCATACCTGAGAAAAGAGAATGATTTCCAGAGAACTCATGGGCATGAAGAACCTGAAGTATTTATATCCAAATCATCACATAGGGACCAAATCCCTATGGTTCAATTATTTCTAGAAAGAAGTCATTTTTGTTATGAACACCCACTACCTTTTATTATTCTGAGAATTCCAACCTCATTGAAGACATGATTTTTACCCATTCTCTTCATCATCAGAGAATTAAATCTCCTAAGTTTGGTGATGCAATAGGAATCATTAATTATTTTAATTTACACATTGACATTTTGATATTTCTGGTTTGGGAATCATTAAGGATTTTGGTTTAAAACATTTAAGAAAGAATAGTGTACGGTATAAGGAGAAAGTTTTGGATTCTGAAAAGCCATTGGAAAATCAATTAATTTTTGGTAAACTTGGGTGAGCTATTATTGAGTCTGAACCTTTTATCATACCCTTCTTCAATGCAATTGAGAGATATTCACAGACCACATAATCCATCCAAAGTGTATGATCAATGGCTCACAGTATCATCATATAGCTGGGCATTCATCACACTATAAATATCAGGCAATAATCATTATTCCAAAGATAAGTAAATAAAGTAAAATAAAAATGAAGATGCAGAACATCCTATAACTCTTATTCCACTATTACTTATTTATTTTTTGTGTCTTTATTTTATTACTCGTCTGCTCATATACTGGATAAAGGGAGTGTTGGTCACAAGGTTTTCACAATCACATGGTCATATAATCAAAGCTATATAGTTACCAAATCATCATCAAGAATCATGTCTACTGAATTACATGAGAATAGTTTCAGATATTTCCTTCCAGCTATTCTAATATACTAGAAATTAAAAAGGAACATCTGTACAGTGGATAAGAATGACCTCCAAAGTGATCTATCACTCTATTTGCAATCTCTTCACCACTCAAGCTTTATTTTATTCCACATTTGTTCCCTATTTTTGGTCAAGAAGGCATTCTAAATCCTATAATGTCGGGACCTGGCCTATCCCTCGGACTCACGTCCCACATTGTCAGGGAAACTTATACCACTGAGAGTTATGTCCCACATGAAGGGAAGTTAGTGAGTTTATTTGCAAAGTTCACTTAAAGAGAGAGGCCACATTTACACAACAGAAGAGGTTCTCTGGAGGCAACATTTAGGCTTATATATAGTAGGCCTAGTTTCTCCTTGGCAGGGGTAAGTTTCATAAGCACAGGTCCCAAGATTGAGGGCTTGTCTTAAAATATTGTGAATCCCTAATGCTTGTGAGAATATTCCAGAAGTGGGGAAGTTAAATATTTCCACATTTTCCCCCAGTTCCTCAAGAGGACTTTGCAATTACTTTTTTTATTTTCCGCCCAATATACTCTGGGATGTATCAGAGTACTACATAAAACTATACAGAATGACAATAGTTCATTTCTTATTCTAGGGTCCATTTAAATATGTTATTTAAATCAAATGATCATAGAGCTTTTATTAGATAGTGTGTTACAGAAAATAGAAATTTTGCACCAAATAAACATCTCTTCCTTTGGTCTCACTCAGAAGTTGAAGTTTGTAAATACAGTCAATAGCATACTTTATCCTTTAGTCTGGTTTACCCTAGTCCTAAACAGATCAGTTTCATTCATGTAATTAATTGAAGTCTGCTCATTTTTTTAAGTTTTTTAAACATTTGCTGGATGGGGTAATGCTAAGTTTCACAGCTGAAGAACTCTATCTCTGAATCTCAAGTGTCACACAGGTACTGAAAGATCCAGGGAATTACCAGATTATACACAAAGACCTCAGCATCTCAGACTTTAGAAATAACAGTTAAAACTCAGAAATACATGTGACTGCTACAAAAGCTTATAATCTAGGAACTTTACAAGGAGGTTTAATGAACATTCTGAGCTCCTTATTCATCAATTACCCAATCTCTGCCCACATTCTATCCCCTGATAACTTACACTGTCAAATTCAGTTCTCAGTGTTTGCTCATTAGACTTAGTTTATATTAGTGAGGCTTTACCATATTTGTCCTTTCATTTCTGGCTTATTTCACTCAACACAATGTCTTCAAGGTTCATTCACCTATTTGTATGTCTCACAAGTTCATTACTTTGTGCAGCCACTCAGAAAATATAGGTTATGTGCTACAGAAAATTAAGGATCTGAACAAAATAAAACTTTCTTCATTGATATATATATATGCTACGGTTTTCATTTCCATTCGTCTATCAATGTATGCTTAGACCACCTCCATCCATTACAGATCATGAATAATGCTGACATAAAGACCAGTGTGCTAATGTCTATTCATTTCCCTGATCTAGTTCTTCCATGTATATACTAAATAATGGGATTATACGATCAAATGGTGGTCCTATATTTAGCCTTCTGTGGAACCAATACACTGCCCTTAAGACAGGCAGTACCATTCTACTTCCCTACCAGCAGTAAATAGATATCTATCTGTCTTCACATCTTCTCCAGCACTTACATGTTTCTGTTTATTTTTAAGCAGCTTTTTTCATACACCATGCAATCCATCCTATGTGAATAATCAATGACCCCTAGTATAATCACATACTTATGAATTCACCACGAAAGTCTATATGAGAACATTCCCATTTCTTCCACAAAGAAAGAAAAGATAAAAATAAAGGAAAAAACAACATAGATGCCATATCCCTCCCTTATATTCCTCTCTTAGTAACATTTACCTTTTGTATATTGTCTTTGTTACAATTAATGGAAAATATTATGCTAACTGTTAACCATAGTTTCTAGTTTGTATTGATTGCATTTTTCCATATGCTATCTCATTTGCAAACTCTTGAAATGACTTTCATTTATTAACCCTCATGTAAAACATTCTTATTGTGTATACTTAAACACCATCATTGTCCACTCAAGATTTTGCTAATCATACAGTTTCAAGTCTTATCCTCTCTTCCATTCTGGTGTCATACATGCCCCTAGACTTCCTCTTTCAATGATATACTCAGCTTTGTCATTATACTTGAAGTGTTGTGCAATTGGATAATATCTTGCTATCCATTTCTGGATCTTTTCAATGAATCCTGTTGAACAATCCGTACTCCCTCAGCATTGAATACCCCTAGTTGCTACGCTCTTTTTCTCTACTGATAACCTGTTTTCTTAGCTTTAACTCATTGAAATTAATTTATTCATATTAGTGATACCATAAAGTATTTGTCCTTTCATTTCTTGTTAATTTTGTTCAACATAATGTCCTCAAGGTTCCGTCATGTTGTTGCATGTGTCATGACTGTTTTTGTCTTACAGCTGTGTATTATACCATCATACCTAATACCACAGGTTCTTTATCCACTCATCTGTTGATGGACATTTGGGCTATTTCCATCTCTTGGCAATTGTGAATAATGTTGCTATAAACATCAGTGTATAAATGTATATTCATGCCCCTGCCTTCAATTCCTCTGAATATATACCTAGAAAAGGGATTGCTGTATCATACAGCAATTCTATACTTTGCTTCCTGTGGAAATGCCCAACTGTCTTCTAGAGAATTTGCACCTTTCTATATTGCCACCATCAGTGAGAAAGTATACCTCTTTCTCCATATTGTCTCCAGCACTTGTAGTTTACTTTTTTTTCTGAAAATCGCCATTCTAGTAGGTGTCCGATATCTCACTCTGGTTTTGGTTTGTATTCCCTAATAGCTACTGAAGTTGAGCATCTTTTCATATATATTTGGGCCATTTTTATTTCCTCTTTGGAAAAGTTGTTTGTCCAATTCTTTTGCTCTTAAAAAAAAATAAACCTCGGTTGTATGTCTTTTTTGTTGTTGAGTTGTAAAGTCTCTATAATTTCTGGGTATTAAACACTTATTTGATACATACTTTCCAAATATTGTCTCCATTTCATTAACTGCCTTTTAAATTCAAAGAAAACCCTTTGATCTGCAAAAGTGTTCAATTTAGAAGGGATCCCATTTATCTATCTCTTCTTTCATTGTTCATGCTTTGGGTGTAAGGTCTAGGAAATTAACTGTTATCACAAGATCTCTAATGTATTTCCTTACATTTTCTTTTTAAAGTTTATTGTCATAGTTCTAATGTTTATGTCTTTGATCCATTTTGAGATAATTTTTGCATAAAGTATAAGATTGGGATCCTCTTTCATTCTTTTGGATATGGATATACAGTTCTACATGAATTATTTCTTAAAGAGGCTGCTTTCTTCCAGTTGAGTTAACCTGATGGCCTTATCAAAGATAATTGGTCTGTACAGGAAAGGGTCTATTTCTGAACACTCAGTTCAATTCTGTTGCTCAGTATATCTATCTTTATGACATTGCCATGCTGTTTTGAGCAATGTAGTTCTGTAATAGGCTTTAAAGTCAGTTAGTTTGAGACCTCCCACTTCATTTTTCTTTCTCAGCATAATTTTAGCTAGTCAGGGCCCTGCTCTTACAAACACATTTGACTTTTGGTTTTTCTATTTCTACAAAGTAAGTTGTTGGGTTTTTAATTGGTATTGCATTGAATTGATAAATCAGTTTAGGTAGTATTGATGTTTTAACTATATTTGGTCTTCTGATCAATGAACACAGTATATTCTTCCATTTATTTTGGTGTTTCTTGATCTCTTGTTTTTCAATACAAAAAATTTGCATATTTAAAAAAATATGTAGCATTTGTACCTGATTTTCTTCTATTTGCTATCTCTTAGACACTGATACTTTATTTCTATTACAACTCTTTTTATCATAAGAATTGACTTTTTTCCTTTTTGTAAGAAATAACATGTATACTAAAAAAGCAATCCATTTCAAAGCACAACACACTGATTAGCTGGAGATTGGATTTCATAGTTTGGTAAGAGTTACAATTCCAAAATTTTATGCATTTACTTCTAGCTGCTCTAAGATACTGGAAACCAAAAGAAATAATGTGATTCAACAATCATATTGATTTGTTAAACCCTACCTTCTCTGTATAACTGCAACACCCCATTGAACTTTCTCCCAGTCTTTAGGGGTATTTGGGCTACACACATTCTAACTTTTTCATGTTGGAAAAGGCTGTTGAGAACATAGGATAGGGAGATGGAATTAGTTGAGGTTCTGGAGAGGCTAACTCCTCTGAATTTTAGGACTTATTTGGTCCAGGGACCCATCTGGAGGTTGTAGGTTTCTGGAAAGTTATCCTACTGCATAGAATATTTGGGGAATCTTATATATTGTACTAGGTGTTCTTTAGGATTGGCTGAAATGGTTTTAATTGGGATTTGGCAGGCAATGATAGGCAGCAATGTCTAACTGAAGCTTGCATTAGAGTGACCTCCAGAGTAGTGTCTTGACACTATTTGAACTCTCTGAGCCACCAATACCTTATTTTTGCACTTCTTTTCCCCATTTTTCTCAGAATGGCATTATTGACCCCATGATTCCAGGGCAAGTCTCATCCCTGGGGGTCATCTTGTATGTTGCAAGGGAAACTTACTCCCCTGGATATCATGTCTTATGTAGGGGATAAGGCAATGATTTCACTGGCAGAGTTGGGCTTGAAAGAGGGAGGTCATATCTGAGCAACAAAAGAGGTCCTCTGAAAGTAATTCTTAGGCACACCTATAGGTAGTGCCTTTATGCACTACATGCATAAAGCTTCACAGTAGCTAGATTTAAGATCAAGGACATGATCTATTGATTTTGGTGTCCCAATGTTTGATACAGTATCAGGCTTTTCCAAGTTGCAAAATTTAATAGTCTATATTTTTTCTCCCATCCCTCAAGAGATTTGGCCAATACTTTGTCATTATCTGCTGAATATCCTCTGGGATGAATCCAGGCATTACATTAAGCTATTGAGGATTAACAGCCTCATTCTGATTCTATGTTTGTATTGTTTAAATGATCTATCCACATAGGTTGAGCTAGATTATATGTTACAGAAAATTTAGGTTCTGGACAAAATAATCTTTCTTCCTATGGTGTCAAAGAGTAGATGAGGTACTAAAATATAGACAATGTCTTCCTTACACCTGTATTCTGAATTACCTCAATTCCAACCTGTTTGGCTTTATTCTTATCTCTTAATACCAGGTTATAGATATAAGAAACAGTCTCTCAAAATCCAAAAGTAATAATTACCACTCCAGACTAAATTTGACTTTTATAAGAGCTTACAATCTAGTTCCCTACTTATGTATAAGCATTTTCTAAATAAGACCATACAATATTTGCTCTTTTTAAATGGTTTACTTTGCTTCACCAAATGTCCCACAGGTTCATTCACAATGTTGCATGCCTCATAACTTTCATTCCTTCTTGTAGCAACACAATATTCAATCACATGCATACACCATTATTTGCCAATCTCCTTCTCAGTCAGTGCATACTTCAGCCACCTCAATTCATTAGGCATCATGTATAATGTCCAAAGTCAAAATCCCATCAATACTCTCAATTTTAGATAATTTTATTGTTTCCATGAGAAAGATAAGCAAATAGAAAAACTAAATCTCCCCCTAAATCTTGTCCCTCCCCCCATTATTTATGCCTGGTGTCTAGTGTTGCTGTTGTATTGTAAATGTTTTCCTGTTAAATGTAGACCATAGCATACATTAGCAGTTTTCCCCTGTACCCTGAACTTAAACATTCTTTGTACAAGAATCGTACATCTGCAGTAATTCATGCAATAACATTTAACTTTGTAGTGTTAATTGGTAGAGCACATAAGTCTATACAACCCCATTAAACCATATTCACCTTCAATATGGTAATATTACTTATAAACCCACTTGTGAACTACCTCAACTTCTATTTCATTTGATTTCAACCTCATTAGCTAACCATTCACCCATCTCCAGCTTCCATGTATCTCTAGTACCCTATATTTTGTAATATAAGTCTCTGACTTTACCATTACCATGGTCATAAAAGTGGAATCATATGGTATCTATTCTTTTGTGCTGGCTTATTTAACCCAACATTATGTCCTGAAGGCTCATCTGTCTTATCATGTGCTTCAGGACATCATTTCATCTTACTGCTTCATAATATTCCATCACATGTGTATACCACATTTTGTTAATCCATTATTCTGTTGATGGGCACTTGGAATATTTTCATCTCTTGGTGATTTTGAATAATGCTGTTATCAACGTCAGTGTGTAAATGACTGTTTGTGCACTGCTTTCAGCCCTTCTGGGTATACTGAGTAGTGGTTTTGCTGGGTCATAGGACAATTCAATATTTAGTTTCCTAAATATTCATATCCAAATGGTCATCCATAACAGATGCACCATTCCACATTCCTAACAACAGTGTAGAAAAGTCCAAATTTGTCCATATCTTCTCAAAAATTCATAGCTTTTTCTTTAACAGCAGCCATTCTTTAGGTGTGAAGTGGTATCTCATTGTAGTCTTGATCTGCATTTTCCTTATAGCTAATGAAAATGAGCATCTTTTCATGTCCTTTTTAACCATCTTTATTTGGTCTTCAGAAAAATGTCTGTTCATATCGCTATCCCATTTTATAATTAGGTCTTTTGTTCTTTTGCTGTTGAGCTGTATGTTTTTTTCTTAATGTATAGAGGATATCAAACATTTATCTGATGTGCGATTTCCAAATATTTTCTCCTATTGAGTTTTCTCCCTCTTCTCCTTTTTGACAACGTCTTTTGAAGTACAAAAATGTTTAATTTTGAAGAGTTCCCATTTATCTATTTTTTCTTTTGTTGCTTGTTCTTTGGGTGTAAAGTTTAGGAAGATATCTATCTTTAGACCTATTGCTATGTCTTGAAGATATTCCTTGCATTTTATTTTAGGAGCTTTATGGTAATGATTTGTATATTTAAGTGTTTGATCCTCTTTGAGTTAATTTTTGTGTAAGGTATAAGGTAAGGGCCTTCTTTCATTCCTTTGGCTATTGATGTTCAGTTCTTCCATGCCCATTTATTGAAAAGACCCACTGTCACTATTGGTATTAAACACTGTGCTGGGAAGTTCTAACTAGAGAAGTTAGGCAAGAAAAAGAAATAAAAGTCATCCACAATGGAAAGAAGGAAGAAAAATTTTCTCTGTTTCCAAATGACATGATCCTATATGTAGAAAATCCCCAAAAGTCTACAGCAATGCTACTAGAGCTAATTAATGACCACAGCAAGTTGACAGTACACAAGATCAACATGCAAAAATCACTAGGGCAAATGAAGAAACAAAATCCATTTACAACACCCAGGAAAATATTTTAAAACTTTTTTATAATTTTTTAAAATTATAAAAAAAATTCAGTGGGTTTGGGGGCCTTGTCAAAGATCAGCTGACCATAGATTTGGTGGCATATTTCTGTGCTCTTAATTTGCTTCCTTTGGTCAGTACTTCCATCTTTGTGCCAGTACCATGCTGTTTTGACCTCTGTGGCTTAAGAATAAGTTTTAAAATCATGAACAGTTAATCCTCCTCCTTAATTCTTTTTTTAGGATTTTTTTTAGCTAGTTCAGGTTTCTTTCTCTTCCAGATGAATTTGGTAACTAACTTTTCTAAGTCTTCAATCTAAGTTGTTGGAATTTTGAATGATACTGTTTTAAATCTGCACATCACTTTGGGCAAAATTGACATTTTATTTACATTTAATCTTCCTATCCATGACAAGGGAAAATCTTTCCAACTATTTAGATCTTCTTTGAATTCTTTTAGCAATGCTATATAGCTCTCTGTGTACAAGTCCTTTACTTCCCTAGTTAAATTCAATCCTAGCTACTTGATTCTTTTAATTGTTATTTTGAATGGAATTTGTCCTTAATTGACTCCTCAATTAAATCATTGCTGATGTATCAAAACATTACTGATTTCTGCACATTAATTTTGTATCCTGCCACCTTGCTGAATTTGTTTATTAACTCAAGTAACTTTTTGTAGATATCTGAGGATTCTCTAAGTATAGAGTCATGTCATCTGAAAATAATGAAAGTCTTACTACTTCCTTTCTAATTTGGATGACTTTTATTTCTTTTTCCTACCTGATTGCACTAACTAAACCTTCTAGAACAACTTTGTATAATAATGGTAATAGAGGGCATCCCTATTTTATTTTCGATCTTAGGGGGGAAAGCTTTCAGTCTCTTTCCATTGGCTACAATGTTGATTATAGGTTTTTAATATATGCCCTTTATCATATTGAGGAAGTTACCTTTGATTTATACATTTTGAATTGTTTGTATAAGAAATGGAAGTTGAATTTTGTTGAGTCCTTTTTCAGTATCAGTTAAGATGAACCTGTGATTTTTCCCTTTTGATTTATTAATGTGCTGTATTACAGGGATTTTCTTGTGTTGAACCATCCTTGCATTCCTTGTATAAAACCCATTTGGTCCTGGTGTCATTCTTGATATCTCCATTCATAACTTGGTACAGCTAACTATGAATGACTATCCCATTCCATTTAGCACCTTAGAAAATCGGGCCAGGAAGTCAACATCTTCTTCTTGGTCAGTGCTGAAAAACCCAACAGATTCTAATACTTGACACAAAGATTTTACTAGTTTCATTTTATCAACAGGATCCATGCATTTATTTACAATTTCAAATAAACAGTCACATGCTTCTTCCCATAGAACTTCTATTGACATATTACCTAGTAGCATATTTATAAACCTAACATTAGCTATAAGGGGTAAGTCTATCCAGGAGATATAATCCCCAACTATGTCAAGGTACTGAAATGTCACATTTGAATTAGTATATTGATAATTTTGTAAGATTTGTCATCATAATTCCATCAGATTTGTAATGCACTGCTGCCTCATGGTATCTTTTATTATTGGATTATTCCTATGAGCCTCCTCTGAAATATGCACCACATCACAATCCACCAACACTAGGTCAATAGCCATGAGGATTCAGAGGTACAGATCGATACCCACTGGATTAGATCCACTACTGACAGGATGTCAAGGAAAACCAGCAAAACTTGGAACATTTGGTTGGAGATACTGTTACAAAGAGCAAGGCGAAGACCTGAGCTGTTTTATTTCATATAACAGTCTTTTCTGGTAGGAAATCCAGGATCTGAGCTTGAAGCAAAAATATAAGTGTCTACTTAATTAACTGTCATTGAATAGTAGTTAGTTCTGGGATTTGTATTTAACTTGATGTTGTAGTATGTGATCAATGCTATATGTCCTCTGGGGTAGAGGTTCTGCAAATACCTGCCAGACACTTAGGAAATTTTTAACTGCTCAAAACAGGCCAGAGCCCTTTGTCTAAAGTCTGAATCAGCATTTGGATTTAGCACTAAAGAGCCCATTCATCCATCCCAGCTGCTATACTAGGAGTTTTCTGGTTACAATTGACATGCTCTCTGATCCTACAGAGGAATCCACAAATATCTTCCCTATCACTCCATTCTACCTCCCTACTTGCCCTCCCCAGGTTTGGTCAGCAGAGTGGAGCAATGCTACATGCAAAGAGTGGGCAGTGTGGCTCTTGTCTTTGTTGTCATCCTTTGCTACCAACATAGCACTAATTCCCATGATCAAGCTGATCCAGGCCATGGGTCTATCATGCTCTGCATCCATTGGTGCCTTGTCTTGCTTAGTACAAGGTAGGAAGGTGAGCCAGAGGGCTGGTGGGTTTGACACTCCAGAAAAGGGAAGACCTGAAGGGCTTAAGCTGCACAGCTGAGTCAGTGAGAAGTGAGCTCCCCTTTATCATATTGAGGTAATTTCCCTCTTTTCCTATCCTTTGAAGTGTTCTTATCAAAAATAGATCTTAAATTTTATCAAATGCTCATCTGCATCAATTGTTGGGGTAATGTTGTTTTTCCACTTTTATTTATTGCTGTGGTATATTACGTTATTAGATTTTGTCGTGATAAACCAAACTTGCATACATGGAATAAAACTTGGTCATGGTTTATAATTCTTTTAATATGCTGTTATTTGAAGTATTTTGCTGAGGATTTTTATATTTATATTCATTAAAATGATTGGTCTGTAATTTTCTTTTCTTGCAGTATCTTTGTCTGGCTTTTTTATTAGGGTTATGTCGACTTCACAGAATGAGTTTGGGTAGTTTTCTCTCTTCAAATTTTTAAAGAGTTTGAGCAGGATTGGTTTTAATTCCTTCTTGAATGCTTGGTAGATGTGCTGGTTTGAAATTGTTATATATACAGAAAAGCTGTGTTATTTTAATCCAATCTTGTGGCAGCAGACCTAGTGTTGGGTCGGACCTTTTGGTTAGATCTGTTCCATGGAGATACGACCCCGCCCATTTAAGGTGGGTCTTAATCTGCTTGCTGGAGTCCTTTGAGAAAGACACATTTTGGAGAGCGCTCAGTCAAAAACACCTTGGGACATGCTAAACAAGGACCCACAGAAACTGAAAGAGCCATAATCTGGAGAGAGCCAAGAGAAGGTAGAGGTGAAATCCAACTTTTGCCCTAGAGAATTTAAGGAAGATTCATAGGGGAGAGGGAGAAAGCCACTGGAATCAGAAGATTAAAGCAATGAAAACAGGAGCAAGAACCAGCAGATGCTGGCCACATGCTGAGAGAGCTTTACAAGATGCCAGCAGCCTTTCTTCAGAGTACAGGTATCAAACAGTTGATGCCTAAAATTGGACATTGTCATGGCTTTAGAACTGTGGATTTCTAATCTAATATATGCTCCCTTGTAAAAGCCAATCCTAGTCTGGTATATTGCATTCCAGCAACATTAGCAAACTGAAACAGCAGAATTTATATGTGAAACCATCTGGTCCTGGTCTTTTCTTTTGGGGGGGGTTGATGACTGACTCAGTACATTGTGATTGATCTGTTGATGTGTTCTATTTCTCTTCAAGTCAGTATTATTTGTTTGTGCTTTCCTAGTAAGTTGTCTAGTGTGTCTAAGTTGTCCAGCTTGTAAGCATATAGTTGCTTACAGTATCATCTAATTATCTCCTTTATTTCTGAAGGATCAGTAGTTAGGTCCTCCCTCCCATATCTTATTTTATTTATTCTCATGTGTCCTCTTTTTTTCTGTCAGCCTAGCTAAAGGTCCATCGATTTTATTGATTTTTGCAAGGAACCATCTTCTTGTTTTGTTGATATTCTCTATTGTATTTCTGTTCTCAATTTCATTTACTTCTACTCTGATCTTTTTTATTCCTTTCATCTTGTTTTCTTTGTGGTTAGTTTTCTGCTCTTCCTGTAGTTCCTTCCTCCAAGGGATGCATTAATTCCTAAATATTTGCTCTTTTTTTTCTTTTTTAATAGAGATGTTAAAGACAGTAAATTTCCCTCTAAGTACAGCCTTTGCTACATCCAAAATTTTTTATATGGCATGTTCTCATTTTCTTCTACTTCAAGATATTTACTGATATTTTTTAGTTTCTTCCTTGATCCACTGGATCAAGTGGGCTTGAGTGGGTTATTTAGCATTCATATATTCCTATATTTGTGAATTTTCCTACCTTCTACCTGTTATTGATTTCTAACTTCATTCCATTATGTCCTGAGAAAGTCTTTTGTGAAATTTCAGTCTTTTTAAATTTATTGAGATTTGCTTTGTGAACCAACATGCAGTCTATCTTGAAGAATTATCTATGATCATTTGAGAAAAATGTATATTCAGCTGTTGTAGAATACAGCACTCTGTAAATATTTGTAAAATCTAGTTCATGTATCATACTATTCAAAATCTCTCTACTATATACTTTTAATAGAAGTAATTATTGATATTTGTATTATAGATAATATTGGTGTTTTGAGGATTATCCCCCATCCCTCCTAATTTCAGCCTGAATCTGATGTATATTCCTCTCTGCCTTGTTTGGTGAACCCCTATCACTCACAATAAATGTTATCTTTGGTGACTAGTTTTCCAACTGTGCTTGTCCACTGTAGATATCAACAGAATTTCAGAGGTGGAAAGGAAAGGGGAATAGCTAATGTCTTTATCATTCTTTTGGCTTCCTTATGAAGCTGCTAGAATGGCTGTATCACTCTAAGGCAAACTTTTGCTCAGGGTATGTTAATTTTTTGGTTGATTTCCTTAACTTTGCCCCATTATGTTTCTTTTCTTTATATCCTTTTCAGCTAAACCATCTGAGTTGGACCTTGCTTCATTCCATGTCCCTGACATGGGCCAAAGCAGCACATATAATTACTCAATAAATATAGCAGCAATAGCAGAAACAGTAATAATTATTGTGATGGCAATTATTGTTTTGTTTAAAAATCACAATATTTCTTAGCTCACTACTCTTGGAGTTTAAAGGAGCTATTAAATGACAACTCCTCTGGGACCATGAATTAATTGAAGTCTACACATATAAGTTAGATAGTAAAATTACTAGCAGTATTGCAAATAAATTTGAATTTGAGAATGTGACTTAGACATATACTTCTCTGCTCCTTTCCAGTGACTTTAAATCATCTAACTAGCAGAGTATCTAGATGAACTCTTAATTTAACTAATCTTGAAAGTAAACCTGAGAGTCTAAAAATAGAGTCCATTTAGCTTGCATTCAACAGATCAGAAGAAATTATCCTACCTTATCATGAGACAAAGTACTACTTATGAGGAAGACCATTAGGTTTACAACCCTCTATCCACTCTCACTGTTTAATTATCCATCCACTATCTCTTCACTACTTATTAATTAAGCGCATAAAATTTTGTGTTTATCTCTAGAGGAGGTACCATAGAAAACTGACTTTAATTCTGTGGTAGAAACATATAATACAGTTCAATTTAATGAGGATCAGAACATATAAGTCTTCCTGCCTATGTTATATTGGGATGTAAATTAAATACAAAAGCTAGAGCAGGAGACAAAGACCATTGAGGAGAAAAAGAAAATCACAATGTGGAGGGAAAACTCTTCTAACTGAGGAAATCATAAACATTGTTGTGGAAAATGCATCATGATTATGGACACAGAAACACCTTTACAATCATAAAATTGACCCGATATAAAAATCAGTATAATGTGTTTTTGCATTTACCCAAAGATGCTGTGTACATCTAATGATTAACTCATTATGATACTATCCATTGTAAAGTGGCTTTTGTAAACACATACAGAGGAAAGCATAATGATGTCTCAGGGGTGATACTTTGATTAAATAATTCAAGGATGAGAGTCTCAAAGTTAGTTAGCCATTCAGGTATAAACATCTCACTTTTTATACCTTCAGGGAAGCTAAGAGATCTATACACCTTCACAGGTAAGTCTGATCAATTTGAAGTCAAGAACACCTAAACCAAGACATAGAATACTGTTTGTTTTCTTCCTATTTCATCTTATAAATTATAAAATGAAATTAGTATTGAGTGGAAGAATTCCCACACTAAATCAAAACAACAGGCAGACAGACCTTGGACTTGCTCTGACAGAGAGAATATTTGACTTGTTATGTCAATAATAGGAGATGACTTGTTATGTCAATAATAGGAGATCAGGAGGAACTTGCAACCATCCCTCACCCTATTTGCAGATCCATCCCTAGAGACAAACAAAGGTTTGGAGTAGAAGTACATGCTAAGCATTAAATGAAATTCAAGAAGTTTGTAAATGACACTTTCCTTACAACATAAATGAATTTTTCCAGGACTATCAGAACAGATTCATGTTATATTTTGTTCAAGGGGAAATCCCTTTCCAACATTGCTAAGGATTTTATTGACCTTTTGTCTAAAGTTCTCAAAATAAGATTCTGTAGTGCTGAGGTTTTCTTTTTATATTTCTGTCTTGTATATAGAACTTTCATCCTCCCCTTTTGTGTACATATGGGTGTTCTTTTTAATAATTTCATTATTTAAATTGGTGTGAATTTTATTTCTTTAGTTATTTATTATCTTCTATTAAGAGTCTTTATTACTTTCATTTCTCATTAGTCTACATCTTGGAAGTTGAGAGCAGCAGTGACTGAAGGAAAAGTTCTCAAAAATCTATCTGTGGAGGTATACATAATTGTGTCATGGTGTGTAACTACAAGTGAAAAATTCTTACAGCATAAAAATTGGGTTTGCATTTTAAAACCCTTATCAATTTAGTGGGGATCAGAGCATAGAGACCTTCCTATCCTATGGCAGATTGGGTTGTTTACCCTAGAAAAGGTATTTTCTTAATTTCAGCCAGAGTTCCTGTGGGTATGAATCCAGCATATAAGATCTCTTGAAGATGTTATTTTTAGTTAAGGTGTGGCCCAAGTGAATAAAATTGGGTCTTAATCCAGATTATTGGTGTATTTTTAAAGAACAAGCTATAGGGAGGAGCCTGCACTCAGAAATCAAGGTAATTGGGAAAAGAAAAGAGAGGATATTTCCATGTGACATGAGGTAAGGGTTAAAGCCAAGGAACCCCAAAGATCTCTGGCAGTCATCATCAGAGTGTGACAGAATTTGGGGAGAAAGTGTCACTTTGCTGATGTTTCAATTTTGGACTTCTCCTCACTTCAGAGCCATGAGTTAATACATCCCTGTTCTTTAAGCCAAACTTTGTGTGAAGTTTTTCATAGCAGCTTAGTAAACTAAGACAATACCTTAGTTCCCACTCCAGCATATTATCTGAAAGATAACTACAAAAATTCTAATTTCACAAATGGTGTTTCTTTATAGGTCTTCTAGAATCAAATCTAAGAGATGATAAAGAGAAAGTGAGAAATGGGAATGAGAATGAATTTGTATAAATGTATATAGAGCAAAGAACTTACACATATGACCCTTCTAAGATGTATGGCTCCCAAGAAATATGTGCTTCTCCAAATTAGAGGAGATGTGCCTTTGGAGGCACTATTGCCAAGTTGACCCAGGATCTCCCATTCTCCCCATTCCTCATGCATCTGCATCATGATGTTATCATGGCAGGCATCATGTTTGAGAATCAAAAGCCCAGAACCCATGACTTATTGAAGACATTAATGGGCTAATTCAAATCCCATAAGTGCTAGCAGAGTTAAGCTGGCTGTTGTAACACAGCACAGTATGGTACAGAGACCTCAAAAATCTCTTTTTCAAATGTATTTGATGGCATCAAATGTAACTCTTCTATCTCAGAGGGAAATATTTTTGAATATCTCCTTTCAAAACAAGTGTGTTTTAATGTTCATTGCTTTTGCCTGTTCTTGAGCTGCACATAATTTATTTGTCTTTGAATATCTGGAAAATTCTTCTCTAATTAGAGAATCTGAAGATGAAGAGAATTCCCAAATGCAATGGCAGCAAGGCAACTGAGTTTATTCTGATAGGGGTGACCAGCAGTCCATACTTTTTGTGGTGTTTCTCCTTATTTATCTCAACACCCTGATGGGAAATTTAGGGCAGATTTTGCTAATCAGATTTACTCCCTGGCTGCAACCCCCCATGCAATTTTTTCTCACCCATTTAGCATATGTGGATATGTTTTACTCCACTAATGTTTCTCCTCAGATGCTTGTTACTTTCTTCTCTGAAAAAAAACATATCCTATGCTGGCTGTCTCACACAGTGTTTTGTTTCCATGACCCTGCTCCTTACTGAGTATTACATGCTCAGTGCCACGGCCTATGACTGGTACATGGCCATCTGCAATCTCCTGAAGTATAGAAGCCTTATGTCCAGGCCAGTTTGCATCTCTCTGATCACTTTTCCCTACCTGTGGAGTTCTATGGTGGCTACAATGCAGGCAGTATTGACCTCTCACCTGTCCTTTTGTGGCTCCAACACAATCAACCATTTCTAGTGTGTTGACCCAACTCTCTTAAAGTTGACATGCTCTGACACTTACATGAAGCAAGCTGCTTTGTTTGTATCAGCAGGAATCAACCTCACAGTTTCCCTGTTCAAGATCCTTATTTTCATCATGATTATGAAGATCCATTCCAATGAGGGGCAGCACAAAGCCATTTCCACCTGTGGCTCCCACCTGACAGCTGTCATTATGTTCTATGGGTCCCTATTCTGTTTGTATCTGAGACCAGCGAATGAGTGCTCTGTGGAACAAGGGGAAATTGTAGCAGGGTTTTGTATTTTTGTGAGTCTCATGCTGAATCCACTTATCTATAGTTAGAGGAATATGGACATGGCAGAGGTTTTGAAGAGAGTGTTAATGAAAAAAATTGGTAAAATGGAGAAGAGTTCAATTTCTACAGCTTTTTAATTTAAAAAAATGAGTCTCAAAATTAATAAAAAAAAAACCTGTTCCCCTAAATTTTGACTGAATGTACTTCTTTCAAATAGCAATATATGCATAGTTTGGGATGAAGTGAGAGTCAAATAGAAATAATGAATGTGAAGTGATGTTGAACAGAGCATCAGAAGTCTTCTGTTTATGATAAAGCAAGATCATGTTTTTAGTCTTTCTCAAAATTTCATTTCCAGCTCTGTACTCAGCAAATAAGTTTCAACTTCCACTTCTTAGGCCCTTATATTAAGCATCTCTAAGATAGTCTTATCATCATTCAGATTTCTCCTGAATAAGAAATCATTTAAAATAATGTGATATGCTGAATGAAGCTGCATGAGAGAATGATAGAGGGAGGAGGGCTGGGGACATAAATGAAATCAGAAAGAAAGATAGATGTTAAAGATTGAGATGGTATAATCTAGGAATCCCTAGAGTGTATAATAATAGTGAAATGTACAATGTACAAATTTTTTAAATGTTTTGGCATGAGGAAGAACAAAGGAATGTCATTATTGCAGTGTGCTGAAAATAGATGATAATTAATACTTTAAAATGTCACCTTATGTGTGAGACTAAAGCAAAAAAATGTTTATTTGTTACAAAATTTAGATTTTGACTAGAGCATTTCCTAATATAAGTCATATAACTAGTTTGATTGAATGTCATAAGTACTTGGAATCTCAGGTAGCACATGAGATTTTGTTGGTTTGTCCAGAGTGATCCCCTGATGAATCCCAGAATGATTTGGTCAGTGACTGGAAAAGTATGTGTAAGCCTCCTTCAGGGAATGGTGAGAGTGGGGAGAAGTTCAACTTCCCCAAGTTGAATTCTTGATATTCTCACAAGTAGTGTGGACAATCAAAGCT
The DNA here is from genome assembly GCF_023851605.1 of Tamandua tetradactyla. Classification (NCBI taxonomy): domain Eukaryota; kingdom Metazoa; phylum Chordata; class Mammalia; order Pilosa; family Myrmecophagidae; genus Tamandua; species Tamandua tetradactyla. The sequence continues at coordinate 64,040,435 of NC_135329.1, read as the reverse complement.
ATAGGCTGAACCTCCAGTCTTGGGGTTTGTTCACATGAAACTTAACCCCACAAGGATAGGTCAAGTCTACTTAAAATTTAGGCCTAAGAGTCACCCCAAAGAGAGCCTCTTTTGTTGCTCAGATGTGGGCCCTCTCTCCAGCTAACACGATGAGCAGTCTCACCACCCTCCCCCTCTTTGCGTGGGACATGACGCCCGGGGGTGTGGACCTTCCTGGCAACATGGGACAGAGATCCTGGAATGAGCTGAGAATCAGCATCAAGAGACTGAGAAAAACCTTAGAATGTGCTGAGAATTAACATCAAGGGATTGAGAGAAACTTCTCGACCAAAAGGGGGGAAGAGTAAAATGAGACAAAGTGTCAATGGCTGAGAGATTCCAAACAGAGTCGAGAGGTTATCCTGGAGGTTATTCTTATGCATTAAGTAGATATCACCTTGTTGTTCAAAATGTAGTGGAGAGGCTGGAGGAAATTGCCTGAAATGTAGTTCTGTGTTCCAGTGGCCATGTTTCTTGATGATGATTGAACAATGATATAGCTTTCACAATGAGACTCTGTGAATGTGAAAACTTTATGTCTGATGCTCCCTTTAGCTACTATATCAACAGAAGAGTAGAACATATGGAATAAAAATAAATAATAGGGGGAACAAATGTTAAAATAAATTCAGTTTGAAATAGTGGTAAATGAAAGCAAGGGGTAAGGGGTATGGTATGTATAGTCTTTTTTTCTATATTATCATTTTATTTCTTTTATGGTTGTCTTTTTATTTCTTTTTCTAAATCAATGCAAATGTACTAAGAAATGATGAATATGCAACTATGTGATGATATTAAGAATTACTTGTTGTATATGTAGAATGAATGATATCTTAATGTTTTGTTTGTTAATTTTTTTAATTAAAAAAGCTTAAAAAATAATGTGATATGTTACAATGTTTCCTTTAATGAAACAGAGTAAACTTTCAAAAGAAATTCTATTTCTAATTGCATTTTTATTACACATTTGATGCATTTTATGTGAACTTACTGTGAATTTAAAAACCTATGTTATATTAATTCAACAAAAAAACTAATAAATTACATGTCTTATGATGCAATGATTTGTTTCATCATTTTCCGCTCATTAAAAGATTCCTTTTTTTTTTAATTTTTTTTAATTTTTTTTTATTAATTAAAAAAAGAATTAACAAAACAATTAGAAATCATTCCAATCTACATGTACAATCAGTAATTCTTAATAACATCACATAGTTGCATATTCATCATTTCTTAGTACATTTGCATCAATTTAGAAAAAGAAATAAAAAGACAACAGAATAAGCATTAAAACAATAATAGAAAGAAAAAAAAACAAAAAAAAAACAAAAAAAAAAAACCTATACCTCACATGCAGCTTCATTCAGTGTTTTAACATAATTGCATTACAATTGGGTAGTATTGTGCTGTCCATTTCTGAGTTTTTATATCCAGTCCCGTTGTACAGTCTGTATCCCTTCATCTCCAATTATCCCTTCTCTTTTTTTTTTTTTAATTAACGGAAAAAAAGAAATTAACCCAACATTTAGAGATCATACCATTCTACACATGCAATCATTAATTCTTAACATCATCACATAGATGCATGATCATCATTTCTTAGTACATTTGCATTGGTTTAGAAGAACTAGCAACATAACCGAAAAAGATATAGAATGTTAATATAGAGAAAAAAATAAAAGTAATAATAGTAAAATCAAAACAAAACAAAACAAAACAAAACAAAAACCTATAGCTCAGCTGCAGCTTCATTCAGTGTTTTAACATGATTACTTTACAATTAGGTATTATTGTGCTGTCCATTTTTGAGTTTTTGTATCTAGTCCTGTTGCACAGTCTGTATCCCTTCAGCTTCAATTACCCATTGTCTTACCCTGTTTCTAACTCCTGCTGAACTCTGTTACCAATGACATATTTCAAGTTTATTCTCGAATGTCCGTTCACATCAGTGGGACCATACAGTATTTGTCCTTTAGTTTTTGGCTGGATTCACTCAGCATAATATTCTCTAGGTCCATCCATGTTATTACATGGTTCATAAGTTTATCTTGTCTTAAAGCTGCATAATATTCCATCGTATGTATATACCACAGTTTGTTTAGCCACTCTTCTGTTGATGGTGATTTTGGCTGTTTCCATCTCTTTGCAATTGTAAATAATGCTGCTATAAACATTGGTGTGCAAATGTCCGTTTGTGTCTTTGCCCTTAAGTCCTTTGAGTAGATACCTAGCAATGGTATTGCTGGGTTGTATGGCAATTCTATATTCAGCTTTTTGAGGAACCGCCAAACTGCCTTCCACAGTGGTTGCACCCTTTGACATTCCCACCAACAGTGGATAAGTGTGCCTCTTTCTCCGCATTCTCTCCAGCACTTGTCATTTTCTGTTTTGTTGATAATGGCCATTCTGGTGGGTGTGAGATGATATCTCATTGTGGTTTTGATTTGCATTTCTCTAATGGCCAGGGACATTGAGCATCTCTTCATGTGCCTCTTGGCCATCCGTATTTCCTCTTCTGAGAGGTGTCTGTTCAAGTCTTTTTCCCATTTTGTAATTGGGTTGGCTGTCTTTTTGTTGTTGAGATGAACAATCTCTTTATAAATTCTGGATACTAGACCTTTATCTGATATATCATTTCCAAATATTGTCTCCCATTGTGAAGGCTGTCTTTCTACTTTCTTGATGAAGTTCTTTGATGCACAAAAGTGTTTAATTTTGAGGAGTTCCCATTTATTTATTTCCTTCTTCAGTGCTCTTGCTTTAGGTTTAAGGTCCATAAAACCGCCTCCAGTTGTAAGATCCATAAGATATCTCCCAACATTTTCCTCTAACTGTTTTATGGTCTTAGACCTAATGTTTAGATCTTTGATCCATTTTGAGTTAACTTTTGTATAGGGTGTGAGAGATGGGTCTTCTTTCATTCTTTTGCATATGGATATCCAGTTCTCTAGGTACCATTTATTGAAGAGACTGCTCTGTCCCAGGTGAGTTGGCTTGACTGCCTTATCAAAGATCAAATGTCCATAGATGAGAGGGTCTATATCTGAGCACTCTATTCGATTCCATTGGTTGATATATCTATCTTTATGCCAACACCATGCTGTTTTGACCACTGTGGCGTCATAATATGCCTTAAAGTCAGGCAGCGCGAGACCTCCAGCTTCGTTTCTTTTCCTCAAGATGTTTTTAGCAATTCGGGGCACCCTGCCCTTCCAGATAAATTTGCTTATTGGTTTTTCTATTTCTGAAAAATAAGTTGTTGGGATTTTGATTGGTATTGCATTGAATCTGTAAATCAATTTAGGTAGGATTGACATCTTAACTATATTTAGTCTTCCAATCCATGAACACGGTATGCCCTTCCATCTATTTAGGTCTTCTGTGATTTCTTTTAGCAGTTTTTTGTAGTTTTCTTTATATAGGTTTTTTGTCTCTTTAGTTAAATTTATTCCTAGGTATTTTATTCTTTTAGTTGCAATTGTAAATGGGATTCGTTTCTTGATTTCCCCCTCAGCTTGTTCATTGCTAGTGTATAGAAATGCTACAGATTTTTGAATGTTGATCTTGTAACCTGCTACTTTGCTGTACTCATTTATTAGCTCTAGTAGTTTTGTTGTGGATTTTTCCGGGTTTTCGACGTATAGTATCATATCGTCTGCAAACAGTGATAGTTTTACTTCTTCCTTTCCAATTTTGATGCCTTGTATTTCTTTTTCTTGTCTAATTGCTCTGGCTAGAACCTCCAACACAATGTTGAATAATAGTGGTGATAGTGGACATCCTTGTCTTGTTCCTGATCTTAGGGGGAAAGTTTTCAATTTTTCCCCATTGAGGATGATATTAGCTGTGGGTTTTTCATATATTCCCTCTATCATTTTAAGGAAGTTCCTTTGTATTCCTATCTTTTGAAGTGTTTTCAACAGGAAAGGATGTTGAATCTTGTCGAATGCCTTCTCTGCATCAATTGAGATGATCATGTGATTTTTCTGCTTTGATTTGTTGATATGGTGTATTACATTAATTGATTTTCTTATGTTGAACCATCCTTGCATACCTGGGATGAATCCTACTTGGTCATGATGTATAATTCTTTTAATGTGTTGTTGGATACGATTTGCTAGAATTTTATTGAGGATTTTTGCATCTGTATTCATTAGAGAGATTGGTCTGTAGTTTTCTTTTTTTGTAATATCTTTGCCTGGTTTTGGTATGAGGGTGATGTTGGCTTCATAGAATGAATTAGGTAGTTTTCCCTCCACTTCGATTTTTTTGAAGAGTTTGAAGAGAATTGGTACTAATTCCTTCTGGAACGTTTGGTAGAATTCACATGTGAAGCCATCTGGTCCTGGACTTTTCTTTTTAGGAAGCTTTTGAAATACTAATTCAATTTCTTTACTTGTGATTGGTTTGTTGAGGTCATCTATGTCTTCTTGAGTCAAAGTTGGTTGTTCATGTCTTTCCAGGAACCCGTCCATTTCCTCTAAATTGTTGTATTTATTAGCGTAAAGTTGTTCATAGTATCCTGTTATTACCTCCTTTATTTCTGTGAGGTCAGTAGTTATGTATCCTCTTCCATTTCTGATCTTATTTATTTGCATCCTCTCTCTTCTTCTTTTTGTCAATCTTGATAAGGGCCCATCAATCTTATTGATTTTCTCATAGAACCAACTTCTGGCCTTATTGATTTTCTCAATTGTTTTCATGTTTTCAATTTCATTTATTTGTGCTCTAATCTTTGTTATTTCTTTCCTTTTGCTTGCTTTGGGGTTAGCTTGCTGTTCTTTCTCCAGTTCTTCCAAATGGATAGTTAATTCCTGAATTTTTGCCTTTTCTTCTTTTCTGATATAGGCATTTAGAGCAATAAATTTCCCTCTTAGCACTGCCTTTGCTGCGTCCCATAAGTTTTGATATGTTGTGTTTTCATTTTCATTCGCCTCGAGGTATTTGCTAATTTCTCTTGCAATTTCTTCTTTGACCCAGTCGTTGTTTAGGAGTGTGTTGTTGAGCCTCCACGTATTTGTGAATTTTCTGGCACTCTGCCTATTATTGATTTCCAACATCATTCCTTTATGGTCCGAGAAAGTGTTGTGTAAGATTTCAATCTTTTTAAATTTGTTAAGACTTGCTTTGTGACCCAGCATATGGTCTATCTTTGAGAATGATCCATGAGCACTTGAGAAAAAGGTGTATCCTGCTGTTGTGGGATGTAATGTCCTATAAATGTCTATTAAGTCTAGTTCATTTATAGTAATATTCAGATTCTCTATTTCTTTGTTGATCCTCTGTCTAGATGTTCTGTCCCTTGATGAGAGTGGTGAGTTGAAGTCTTCAACTATTATGGTATATGAGTCTATTTCCCTTTTCAGTGTTTGCAGTATATTCCTCACGTATTTTGGGGCATTCTGATTCGGTGCGTAAATATTTATGATTGTTATGTCTTCTTGTTTAATTGTTCCTTTTATTAGTATATAGTGTCCTTCTTTGTCTCTTTTAACTGTTTTACATTTGAAGTCTAATTTGTTGGATATTAGTATAGCCACTCCTGCTCTTTTCTGGTTGTTATTTGCATGAAATATCTTTTCCCAACCTTTCACTTTCAACCTATGTTTATCTTTGGGTCTAAGATGTGTTTCCTGTAGACAGCATATAGAAGGATCCTGTTTTTTAATCCATTCTGCCAATCTATGTCTTTTGATTGGGGAATTCAGTCCATTGACATTTAGTGTTATTACTGTTTGGATAATATTTTCCTCTAACATTTTGCCTTTTGTATTATATATATCATATCTGATTTTCCTTCTTTCTACACTCTTTTCCATATCTCTCTCTTCTGTCTTTTTGTATCTGACTCTAGTACTCCCTTTAGTATTTCTTGCAGAGCTGGTCTCTTGGTCACAAATTCTTTCAGTGACTTTTTGTCTGAGAATGTTTTAATTTCTCCCTCATTTTTGAAGGATAATTTTGCTGGATATAGGAGTCTTGGTTGGCAGTTTTTCTCTTTTAGTATTTTAAATATATCATCCCACTGTCTTCTAGCTTCCATGGTTTCTGCTGAGAAATCTACACAAAGTCTTATTGGGTTTCCCTTGTATGTAATGGATTGTTTTTCTCTTGCTGCTTTCAAGATCTTCTCTTTCTCTTTGACCTCTGACATTCTAACTAGTAAGTGTCTTGGAGAACGCCTATTTGGGTCTAATCTCTTTGGGGTGCGCTGCACTTCTTGGATCTGTAATTTTAGGTCTTTCCTAAGAGTTTGGAAATTTTCAGTGATAATTTCTTCCATTAGTTTTCCTCCTCCTTTTCCCTTCTCTTCTCCTTCTGGGACACCCACAACACGTATATTTGTGTGGTTCATATTGTCCTTGAGTTCCCTGATACCCGGTTCAAATTTTTCCGTTCTTTCCCTATAGTTTCTGTTTCTTTTTGGAATTCAGATGTTCCATCCTCCAAATCACTAATTCTATCTTCTGTCTCTTTAAATCTATCATTGTAGCTATCCATTATTTTTTCTATGTTTGCTACTTTATCCTTCACTTCCATAAGTTCTGCGATTTGTTTTTTCAGTTTTTCTATTTCTTCTTTATGTTCAGCCCATGTCCTCTTCATGTCCTCCCTCAATTTATCGATTTCATTTTTGAAGAAAATGAAAATTCTTTTCTGTTGAAATGGAAAACCTCTTCGTATATTCAGCATTAGTTGTCTCAGCTCTTGTGTCTCATTTGAGCTATTGGTTTGTTCCTTTGACTGAGCCATATTCTCAATCTTTTGAGCGTGGACAGTTATCTTCTGCTGCTGGCGTCTGGGCATTTATTCAGATTTCTCTTGGTGTTGGACCCAGCAAGGTTGTAATATTTTTCTGTGAAATCTCTGGGTTCTGTTTTTCTTATCCTGCCCAGTAGGTGGCGCTCGTGGCACACGTTTGTCTGTGGGTCCCACCAGTAAAAGGTGCTGTGGGACCTTAAACTTTGGAAAACTCTCGCCGTCCTGGGGGTTCGCTAGCCAAAGCGGCTTGAGCCGGCCCGGGGTCCAAACGCTCGCCGCAGCCAGGGAAAGAGCCCGTCCGAATTTCCTAGTCGGCCCTGGGCAACACGCGTGGCGGGAGGGCGCCAGCGGCAGCGGCCTGCCCGAGAGAGTGCACGTTCCCCGGGAGTCACGGGGTCACCGTTCTCCGCGGCCTGGGGGTTTCCGATCCAATTCTCTCAGTTGGTCCGGGGGCTGCGCGTGGTGTGGTCGCCAGTCGCCTTGGTTTCAGGGGACCACCTCTCCAATTCTCCCAGCCGACCCGGGAAGGGGGAAGGGAGTAACTCCGGCCGCTTGCCACCCGGCCCGGTAAGGCCCGCGCGCCTCGGCGATCTCACCCGAGCTGCTTCTCTCAGCCAGCCAGCCGTTCCAGGATGGGGTATGCTGTCTTTTTTATCTCTGTTGTGGCTTTGGGCGCTTTCTGTATTGTTTCTACTCCCCTAGTAGGTGTCCTGGAGAAGAAACTAAGATCCGCGCGTCTTACTAAGCCGCCATCTTCCAGGAAGTCAACTAGAAATACTTGTTACCCTTACCCTACTAGTAAAAAGGAAATTTGATCAGGAACGGTCAGGGATACAGTACAGTGAAATGTTTTCCTGTTTTCATTTCATTTCATTTCCTGAGCAGAGGCAAACTGTTCGTAGACACGATCGTGTTGATGAGTTAGCAAGTATGTGATGGTATTGTGAATTACTGATTGTATACATAAAGAAAAGAATGATCCCGTGGCAGTGCGACAGTATCCGATCCCTCAAAAGGCTCTGGAAGGGATTCAAAGCCACTTGGTGTGGTTAGAAGCACACCGAATCATCTGACCGTGCAACTCTCCATGGAACACTCCACTGCTGCCCATGAAAAAGCTCAAACCAGGGAATTCTGCCCCGTCCAGGACCTGCGAGCAGTTAATACAGCCACAGAAACGATCTATCCTGTGGTTCCAAATCCATACCAAAAGATTCCTTTTTTTAATGGGAGATGTCAGTTCTAATTTATATTTTTTCCTTTCTTGCTGAGGGAGTTTATATTATCATGTTCCTACAATAATATTAACAATTGTTTGTTATTTAATTTTATGAGGAAAACTCAGGTCAATTTCTCATCTACCCACATAGCATTTTAACATAACAACCTCTTTAATAAGTGTGTTTATGTGTTTATGCTACATATTGCAGATGTTTGTTAGCATCTCCTTAAATTAACTTTTTCTTAAGTGAATAATATAATGTAGTACAGCTATGCCACATTCTAGTATATCAATGAGAGGGAGTTTTCATGTGTTTCTCTCTCTGAATAGAAATTTTCACAAGTATAAGCTATTGGTTCTAATCAGTTGTCATACAGGCTAGATTTCCACAATTTCTTTCTTTACATCTTTTTACATTGACTTTTTTGGGGAATGTGTGAAACCACATTCTTCTTTCACAACATCCACAACAGGTATTGGCCGTTTTCATTTTCTTTTTGTAAATGTGAGGATTTAGTACAATCAACACAGAAAACTTTCATTCATCATAGAATATTTATGGGAACTCAACTGTCACGGGGGTCTTTTCTTCCTAGTGTCATTGTATGCTACTCTGATGATGATATTTAAGTTTAGTGTGTTGGGGAGGCATTAATTTCCAGGAGGTTTCTTTAGAAAACTATGTTTATGCATGAAAATGATATCGTGTATTCCAGATTATAGATTGAAGTCACGACAATGACTTACCTTTCATCCTTAAACACAGATAAATATACTTTTACCCCTGAAGAATTTCAAACAATTTCCTTAACTATTTTTAAGGGAAAAAAGTGTAGCAACTTGAATTGGAAGGAAACATCTATTAAAACCTCTATTCTGGAAAAGGTTTTTCATTCCCTGCTATTTCATACTTTCATATTAGAGTGCCAATATTAAAAAAAATAAATTACTGTAGCTTATATTCTGGAATCTTTATTATCCTGGTAATGCACATTTTTTGTTATTTCTGCTGCTTATAAAATCAGTAAGTGTTCATTATGGAACATTTCAACATAGATATAAACAATTTATGATTTTTCTTAATGCTGTTGTTCTACAAAGTTGATTATAATGTATATATTTTGTACCCTGCTACTTTAATTCCCTTTGACAAGGAATTTACTGGCTGCATAGTATTCTAATCTAAAATATTATCATCCAATATTCACTGAATGTTATGAAAAGGACTAATTGTTCTTCATAGTTTCATTTGTGAGAATAAATATAAATGCTTATATAAAAGTAGGTGCTAAACTATAATTAAATTAACTTTTACTGATTTTTATTCATGTTAGTTAATGCTCTACCTTATCTCTACAGAATTTGTGAGCTGGTTTTCACCCAAAGGTTCACATGATGAAAAAATTAAATCATAAATAGAAATAAATAAATGGAAATTTAAAAAGAGGAAGATTACATGTACTGCCACCATTTAAGAAAGTTGCCAAGATTGAGCTTAAATTTATCTTCTGAAATCTGCAGTAGTTCTCAAAACTAGAAAATAAAAGGAAGCACACAGTTATATATAGAGAAAACAGAGAGTATATTTCATGGTGATTCTAAAGTACATTTTTCAAATAGACTATAAATTTGAGTATGAGATCATTTTGATTGCTAGGTGTAGAAACAGAACAATTTGCTTAACAAAAGGAAAATTTGTTATAAAATAAAGGTATGCCCCATGGACTAAAGACTGATAGTCTCCAAAAAGAGGTGGGAGTAGGGTCTATGCCACCATCAGTATCTTCAGAAATGCATTAATAAGCACCTCTGTTGTCTCTTTGCAATCAGCTTTTCCTGTTGCTTAACTTGTTTAGACAAACAACAAACAAATACACCTTGAAGCAGCTCTGAAGCTTGTATATAATATTCTAGTCATGTAAAATGCACTCTTTTTTTCAGTAACTTTTCTAAAAATCGACTTTGATAGGTCCAGCCTTGCTCAATTGGCTCTGACAAAGGAAGGGGACAATTTTATAAAAATTATAGTTCATTGAGAGATTTCCTAAGAAATACATTTGAACACTTTATAGTAAGTGCAGTAGTGGATTTTGGGTAAGTATTTCTTATAGTTGCATTAAGAGTGTAGAATATTAAAAGGCAAAGCATTTAAAGAAATTTAATAAGATTTAAATGCATATTATTCAATATACAGCCATCTTGTCCACTAACAATGCATGAATTAACATATATGAATTATGTGTCTCTTCATACATCCTTCCCTACTATTTCTTTTCTCAGTGGAAGTTTGATAACTATTGGATGAGACTTACTTGTAAAATTATGAGGGGGACTAGCTCAATGTTTCTTAAAACGTTGGAGTTGTAAAGACCCCTTTATAAACAAAAGTAAATTTTGGGTCTTGTCCTCCAATACATTTATTTCACTGGTGCTGTTTCATGGCATTATTGTAACTGGACAGCCAATTAATAGATCTTTTTGTCTCAGTAAATTAGCCCAAAATCAGAACTACTGCACATTTCATTTATTCAAATGTCTGAAATGTAGTTATACTGTTTTTATGATTCAATTGGATTCATACTTTTAGAAATTTTAACAGTTCGATTTCAAACTTGAGGTCCTTACAGTGATAAAATGATAATCAAACTGTCTGTAACATGTGCTTAGGGAAAACTAAGAGAAATCTTAAGCCTATGATTGACCCATATATTTAAAAATGTTCCAAACAATCCTAGTGATTACTTGGATCAAATCATTGTCATGTACTATACATTGATGTAGAAGCTATTTCATCATTAAAATGAAAATTCCAAAATTAGTCACTCTATCCTAGATCTCACTAAGTTTCTTTGATTGATAAAATTCAGACACAATCTACTTTCAATTTAACTATTAGAAGAATTTAGCTAAAAAATTTACCCATAAGTAAGTAAAAACATTGAGTCATTGAGTTGGTGTATAGAATTATGTTATATCAATCACTTTATTTTGGGAGAATCCCTGCCAAAGAAATCATTTTCAATTTACATATTAAGTGTACAATCTGGCTTTGAAGTGTTAACTTTGAGGGTAAATAAACTACATTGGTCATGCAGAGTTCATGATGATACACAAATCATGGCCACACGGTAATGGATTTGTTCTTTGAAAGGAGTCATTGCATTATCACAAACCCTCATTGATAAGTGACCAGAAGTCTGAACACCAACTTTGTGGGAGAGATTTTCCTTGACTACCTGCTGCATGGCATGTATCACATCCTTGTTCCTTAGGCTATAGATCAATGGGTTCAGCATTGGGCTCAAAAAAAAAGCATATAAGTTTTAGAGCTGGAGAACCAAATCTGAGTTTCAGGTGTCACACAGACACTTAAAGTTCTGGGGAACTACTGGGCTTTATACAGAGAGTAAAGCACCTCAGAATTTAATGACGACAGTTAACACTTACAATTTGTGCTTAAAGCTTCTTTCAGGCATAAAAAAAGTATAAAAGACTGTAATTATTTTGGATTCCTCTATGGATTTCTCACTTGGAGGTCTCAAGTGCATGCAGAACAGTGTTCCATAGAATATGATTACCATTGCCAGATGGGAACCACGAGTACAGAGGTCTTTGTGTCTGCCTTCAGCAGAACACATCCTCAAGATGGCTGCAAAAATGGAGAGATAGGACCGAAGGATGATGAACAGAGAACTTGAGAGTGTGAAACCAGCAACCACAAACATCGCCATCTTTTTGACAGAGGTGTCAGAGCAGGCCAACATTAGAAGAGGAGGATCAGCACAGTAGAAATGATTGGTTTCAAAGGAACCACAGAGGATAAGTGAAAAGTCAACAGTGTCTGAGAGAGTCCATTAAGGAAGCCATAAGTATAAGGGACTGTGACTAAAGACCTGCAAACATTCTTGGACATTCGAGTACTCTAATGGAGAGGGCTGCAAATGGCTACATTGTGGTGCAGTGCCATCGATGTCAGGATATAATGCTCAGTAATCACAAGCACAATGAAGAGAAGACACTGTGTGAAGCACCCAGCATAGGAGTTGGTCTTTTTGTCTAAGAGGAAATTGTACAGCATATTTGGAGTAATTTTGGAGGAATAGCAAATGTCTACAAAGGAGAGGTGGCCCAGGAAGAAATACATGGGAGTGTGGAGGCAGGAACTGGTCCTGATCAGCACAATCATGCACAGATTTCCCGCCAGCATGATGAGGTAGATTGTCAGGAACACCCCAAACAAGATTTTCTCCAGCACTGGGTTGTTGGTGAGCCCCAGCAGAATGAATTCGGTCACTGTGGTGTGACTTGGGGGGAACATTTTCTCATCCTTTGAAAATGGAAAATGACAACAAATGTGAGATTTCCATCTGATATTTATTCTTTATTTATTCCATCCCTTTTATCATTGTCACGTTGATCTCTTCAGCCATGATAATAATTGTTCTCTTTTCAACAGGCACCATTATTATATCTACATAAAATGTTTTCACCCCCATCACTTTTACTTTATTTCTTCCTTTTCCTTTCCTTATTTCTCTCTCTAACTCAGAGTTTTACACACACACTCTTATATGAACATACATATGCAAATGTACAATACACACACATACTTGAATGCATATACATACTCACATGTTTATATGAGTCTTCTTAGGAAACTCCACAGTTGGTATTTTTTTTTAATTTTCATGGGACAAAAATGTCAAAAGGGAATGAAAATCAGTTATGAAAATCATTTAAATGAAAAAATGAAGAGTTGGGTCTCTCAGGACACTTCAGCTCTGATATCCTTTTATTGCAGACATAAATTAGTAAAGAAGTGTTTTGATTAGCATTTTCACTTGAAAACTATTGTTTTGTGGCCTAATTTCATTAAAAATCAACATTGCATTCACCTAATTTACCTCTTAATACATGGCTCTATTGTCCTCTCTAATTTTTAAGTTGAGTCATTCATTAATTAATTTATTTACATTGCAAGACTTGATTTCTTCTGTTCTATTTCTGAAGCTAGAGCAATGAGCAAATCCTCTACCTCATGCCCTCTTTGTGGTACATCTACTGTAGATGGAGGAAACATACTAAAAATTATAAAAAATTATTTAACATCTGGAAGAAGCAAACACCATAGAAAAATGTAGATAAGAGTGAAAAGAGGGTGGCTTGAAAAAATTCAGTGAATGCCTTTCTGAGACATGATATTTCAATAGTGAATAAACCATGTGAGTATCAGGGAAGAGTGTGGAATTTTTAGTCCTAAATTTTTGCATCAATGACTCACTTGTGAAATTGCTTATTTAGGGAAGTACATAAAATTTTAGAATGTAGCCTTAGATTCCAGCTCTAACCACTTTTTTTCACTCATCCATTTGTAAAAACAACACTTAACTCAAAATACTCTTCAAGAATTGCCCCCTAGGTCATTGTTTGTTTACTTGTCAGAAATATAGCAGAATTTTACATATACTAATTGATTTTTTAGAGATTCAATGATCTATTCTAAACAAATGAATAGGAAAGTCAAATGCAATTGATGAAAATTATCTTTCTTTTCCCACATAGGTGGAATACTAATTGCCATTCAATAGGATAAGATGAATTTTTGTTGTAGGAATGGAGAAAATGACCTACCTCATAAAAGCTGACTTACCATACTTTGCCAACTGAAAATGGGATGATTTATAGTGTATTCCTTAAGGATATTCCCTAAAGTATTTTATGAATTATTCTAAAGAAGCAATTAAAATATTTGTTCCTCAAGGACATAAACTTAATTTGATATTTTGAAAGTATAGATTCTCCTTTGAGGCTGAAATCCCAATGCCAGCATTTGTGCATCCTGCTTGATACATGACTTCGTGGATCCTTAACATATTCAAAAAAATTAGGCACCACTTTCAATAGAATGGAAGGAAGAAAATATTTGTAGTTAAGTTGTCTAAATTTATTTAATGAAGATGAGGGAATCCCCATCAGAAGTCCTCATTTTTTATTTGTAAGTAATAATCTGAGTTCACTTAAAGACTGCTTTTGGTATGACCACGTGGATGGTAAGAGATTTGAGGAGAATGGTTTGAAATAGTCAGTGTGATATCAGGAGGGTGACATAAGCAGTTAATGGACAGATAGGTACTGGTCAGATCTGAAGGTTTTTTGGAGGTAGAATTTATGGATTTATACAGAAGCATAGTGTCTTATTGAGTTAATTTTCTCAATATGATTTTAATCAAAGCCATATCCTAGTGTCAGGTTCATTCATGAAATCATTGACTTAGGAGGAAGAGTATAAGGAGAATACAGCATAATTTAATATTATCTGACATTATATTTTTTACAGAATAAAGTAACCAAGAGACTATTTCATTTGTCTGTGTTTTCTAGTGCTCTGATTGTCCTAAGTCAATACTAGGTCAATAAAGTTAATTAATTTAGATATAGTCTGACCAATACAGGAGAGGCATCTCTAATTTTGGCTGATCTCCAAATGATGGATTAATTTTTGAGAAATCAGAGACCAAGCTGTATATATTTGATATATTGATACAATTGAGATATAAAGCTGTATATCAATGTTAAATATATATTTTTATGAACTGATGAAGTTTGAGATTTGAGCATTACCATAGTACTTTCTCAAATTGATTGGAAAGATTGCTCTATTTCAATGTTCTCTTTTTTCCTGATTTCTCTCACAAATAAAATAACAAAAATGAAGAAAAATAAAACTGTAGCACTTGAAATATTTCTGAGCAATGGAAATTCCTTGGAGAATTTTACAGTTGATGACCTTTGTTGTTTGACCTCTTAAAATGGATGTCCCATGTTTTTCATAAGTAACTAAAGACAATTCTTTTCTTCAACTTCTCATTTGAAGAAAAGCTATCTTGATTATTTCTCTTTTAATTTAATAATATTCTGATATATGATAACGAATAAACACAACTCAATTAGTTGTTGATGTACAAACTTCCTTTTTTCCCTAAGACAGAAAGACTCAATAACTGAATGAGTAGGCAAGAAATTGTGCATTAGGTATTTCACATCTGGAGAGGCAATGTGTCCACACTTTTCAGTTTTGGAATCCATTTGTATGAAGGTGATGTTAATTTATTTATACAGCAATGTATAGCATTTGGATGTCCAGACTTTACATATATGAATGATACTTACTCTAGGAAGAATTTTATCCATTCCTATTCTATATTTGTTAACAAGCCTTCAGAGGGCTCTGAGGTAATTATAATGGAAGACAATGCATTTCTTAGTTAATATTAAATTGCTTCATTTGCAATGACCAATCAATGTGCATATGCTAGAAAGATACTACTGTTTTTAGCTACAGATATGGTAAAATCACCACATAATTGATTAATTCCTACTAGACTTGTAACTTGTTTACTGATGTTTTTGTGTTTAACTGGATTCATTTGTTTAAAAGCAATTATAAGTTCAAAATTGTATCTGTTGTCATAACTTGAGTTACAAAGTGAGAAAAATAAAGATATACATCTTGGAAAGGAAGAAATAAAATATTGCCATTCACAGGTATCATGATAGTTTACATTAAGCTAGCCTTAAAATCCTACAAAATTTGCCTAAAAGAATCACCACTATTAAACAAACAGGAAACTGCAAGTGTTTGACAAGAAGTGGAGAAGAAGAACACATTCCCTGCTGATGGAAAAGCCAAATTGTACAACCACTGTGGCAGACAGTTTGGTGGTTCCTCATAAAACCAAGTATGGAGTTTCCTTATAATCTGGCAATCCCACTACCTGGTATATACTCAGAAAACAGAAACTGATAGATACCTGCACAAGGATATTCACAGTATTATTTAAAAGTGCCATAAGATGGAAACAACCCAAATATCCATCAACCATTGAATGGATAAACAAAATGTTTATATGCATATAATGAATTATTCCTCAGCAGTAAGAAGTAATAAAGTCTTGAAGTATGTGTTGCCTGACAAAGGCAGCAGATTCTTTTGCCTAATGCAATCAATGACCAATTCTTGAGACCCCAGTGTTTCAAAGAGAGAACAAGTTTATTACAAGGTGCACAGTAGGAAAGCAGATGGCTTAGCCCAAAATCTGCCTCCCTGAACTGCAATAATCCTGACAATTTTATTAGAGAAAAAGATGGGCAGCATTCAGGATAATGAGCACAGTGGACCCAGATGATGCAATTAGAGGTGCTCTAATTAATGAGCATGCACAGACTGATTGCATGCTTAGTCAAGAACATATGCAAGAAAATGGTAGAATGAGGTATAGGTGACATGAGTTTTAGTCTAAGCTACATCACATGTCCAATGGACCCAATTTAGTTAGATAGTCCCAGTTATCAAGGTAACTTTGGACTTGGGGTGGGTTAATTCTGAGCTGATCCAAGACCCTTCATTAATAAACATTAGGGGGCATCTTTAATGATTACAAGACTACAACCTTGAAAAACTGGATAAATAGGTACAAAAGGAGGTTAGTCACAAAGTTTTTACAATCACTGGGGCAGAAGTTAATGGCTAAATAATCATTATCTGAGATCAAAGCAGCTGTATTACAATTTAGATATTTCAGGTATTCCCTCTGTCTATTCTAACATACCAGAAAGCAAAAAGGGCTATCTATATAATGATGAAGTAATCAAAATCATCCCTTAAATCCTAATTTCTTGACTACACATGTGACAACATGGATGAACCCTGAGAACATTATATTGAGTAAAATAAGTCAGACACAAAAGGAAAAATATTCTATGATCTCACTAATATGAACCAATTATAATATGCAATATTATACATATTATAATTCATTCAATTATAATTCATTCATAGACATGAAATCTCATATATAGGCTACCAGGACAGAGAATGAGACTAGGGAATATGGAACAGTTGCTTATTATGTTGATAATTTTTAACTAGGTTAAACTTAAATGTTTGGAAATGGATAGAGGTGATGGTAGCATTTTATTATGAATGTAATTGACACTGCTGTGTTGTGTATAAACGTGGTTGAAAGGAGAAATTTATAATCACATATGTCAACAGAAGGAAAGCTAGAAGTTAAAATGTCAGAATGTATAATACGGTGAACCTTGCAGTGGATGATGACTGTGATGAGTACAAATGTAAAAAGAGTGATTTCATGAACTAAAACAAATGTATGACACTAGTTCAAGCTTATAATAGAGTGCTATATGGAAACATGTATTAATTGCAAACTATGGGCTAGAGTTAACAATATCTTAATATTTTTTCATCAACAATAAAAAATTTGCCACACCAATACTGGGGGTCAATAATAGAGGAAGAGTAAAGAAAAAGTTTGATAATGGTGAATGCACAACTATGTGATGATACTATGAGCCATTGATTGTATACTTTTTTTTTTTTTTTTTTTTTTTTTAAAGGAAAGACAGAGAGAAGGAAGGAAGGATAGAAGGAAGGAAGAAAGGGAAACATTTTTAAACATTTTCTTGTTTTATTGTATTTCGTTTTTCCGTTTTTTTTGTTACATGGGCTGGGGCCGGGAATCGAACCGAGGTCCTCCGGCATAGCAGGCAAGCACTTTGCCCGCTGAGCCACCGCGGCCCGCCCCTGATTGTATACTTTGAATGGATTTTATGGTGTATGAATATATCTCAGTAAAACAGCATTTAAAAAACTTACAAGATAGAAATTTTGTCTGGACTTAGGAAAATTAGATTATTACAAAATCAATATATAAAAATCACAAGTAAAATTATATATCCATAGAAAACAAAGAAAACATCTAAAATCTTAAATATCATTTATATTAACATCAAGTGTATAAACTACTTAGAAATAAAAATAATAAAAATTTGCAAGAGCTACATATTGAAAACAAAAACCCCTGTAGAAATAAAGATTATTTAAATAATGAAGATACATCCCACACATGTGGACTGAAGTATTCAATAGTGTTAAGATTTCACTTGTTTCTAAATTGATCTGTAGTTTCAAGTCATGCCAATCAAATTTTCAACAGGCATTTTGTTTTCAAAAGTTGACAAGCTGATTCTAACTTGTATAAATATATATACACAAAAGATCTAAAATAGCAAGAGTAATTTTGAAAAAAATGCAAAGTTTCAGGACTTGCATTACCTAAGTTCAAGAATAACTATGAAGTTACCATAATCAAAACAATGGACAGACCTAAGAAAAAACAAATTAATGGTACAAAATAGAGTTCAGATATATTGCTTAGTCAACAGTCAACTGAGAAAAGGCAAAGAGACATTTTAGTGGGTAGTGCTGCAGGAACAATAGTCTCTGTAATAAAAAAAACAGCAACATCATTTCCTTTATTACACTATGCTTCACTATTCTGATGTCAATTTGAAGTGGATCATAAACTTAAATGTTAAAGTTAAATTTATAAATCATCTGTAAAAAATAGTTTATCTCCATTATTTCTTTGATATTTCTCCTCCTTCTCTCTCTCCCTTCTTCTGGTACTCACATTTTGTTTGTATCAGTGTGTTTGTGTTTCACATTTCTCTGATACCCTGTTTATTTTACTTCATTCTTTACTGTTTTTCAGTTTGCATAATTTCTATAGATCCATGATTCTTTCTTGGGCCAATTCAAATCTCCCCTGAGACTTTAAATGAATTTTTCATTTCAGTCACTGTAATTTTTGACCCCAAAATTCTCCATTTGTTTCCTTTATTATATCTATGTCTCTAACAATATTCTGGGTTTGATGGAACTTTATAATCTTATTTCATTTATTTCTTTCATTTCAGTTTCTTTTTGCTCTTCAAAAATATTTGAAGAGCTACTTTAAAATCTGAAACTTGGTTATACTCACAGGCATTTCTGTTCTTTGCTACTTCGAACCACCCACCTCCACCCACAACGGTATGGAACATACTTTTCTGTTTTTGCATGTCTCATAACTTTATGATGTGACTGGACATTTTAAATAGTATATTGCAACAACTCTGGTTACTGCCTTCTGACCAATTCTGGAGCTCTTTATTTGTTTTTGCTTGTTTTGATGGTGTCTGGATGGATTGCTCCATGCAGTCTATTTTCAGTATGTAGTATTAAGCCTATGACATTGCTCCTCAGAAGGCAAAGCCTTCAGTTTACTGGGATGACTGTGGATTTTGCAGAATTCTTTCTGGCAATCTCAAAAATATGAGCTAGTAAATGATAAAAAAAAAACACAGAGAGATAGTAGGAAGGAGAGAGAGACAGAGACAGAGAAAAAGACCTGGGGGCTGGCACTGAGCCCTAATTCCAAGCCTGTGTCAATTTGAATTAACTTTTTGTCCATTCAGTTGAAATATCCTAGTGAAAATTACTGAAACCATATTTACATTGTGTGAAATTAAAAGTATAGGCTATTAAAACATGTTTATTAAAGTGTATAGTTTCAAAAAAACATGGCACATCTTTCTTTTAAAAGAATAAAACATCATCCAAGAAGTCATAGAACCATATATAAGGGACTGTTTCATTTCTGACATTGACTTTTTGAAATTGTACTTGTTTCACACTTCAGCTCCTTCTGCCATCTCCCTGGTTTTCTGAATTTTAAAACTTTTGTTGATCATCTAATATAAAAGCATGGGCATATAAAGGCAGGTATAAAAAGTGTAATCTTTCCCAGGTGTTCTCAGTTGATGTTAGGAAATATTATACAGTGTCATTTTCCATGACAATATTTTCCATTTTTTCCCATGACAAAGAAATTGCTTAGGTTACTTTACCTGTACAATAAGATTGTGTGTAACTGTCTATTTTGGGAAATCCAAGGAACATGATAGAAATCATAGAGGATGTAACATTTTATTGTGTTTTCAAGGATAAGTTTTCCCTACAATGTATGGATAACAGCCATTGCATATGCAATGAAGGACAGCAGAATAATAATATAATATGCAAGGTCTAGGTTGCAAAATAGAGGAGGATAAATTCATATATTTGAGGTCCATTTCTCATCAAAACCATGTGCTAAAACCAAAAGCTAGATTAAAAAATACCTTTCATACATTAAGTGGCTACTTTCTATTTGGACAACATATTTTTTTCTATTGGGATATCATAGTATTATGATGGAATTATACGATGGAATATTATGCAGCTTTAAGACAGGATAAACTTATGAAGCATGTAATAACATGGATGGACCTAGAGAACATTATGCTGAGTGAGTCTAGCAAAAAACTAAAAGACAAATACTGTATGGTCCCACTGATGTGAACCGACATTCGAGAATAAACTTGGAATATGTCATTGGTAAAAAAAAAACAAAAAAAACCCACAAATATATGTAATTATTTACTAAGTGATTAGGAAATTGATATGTATCATGTATATATACTTTGCAGGTTTATATGTTTAACAAGCAAATATATGACTACCAGATGCTTTTATCTCCAAGAATTACTTCTTGGATGTTAAAATAAAAAGAATACTTCCTTTTTAATCCACAGAATCATCCACTTCATGACCCTTATCATTCTTCCTCTGTGACTTCCTTAGTTCTACCCAACAGTTGGTTCCAGTTATTTCCTAAGTGGCCTAGATTACTTATCCAGGTTAGAAGTATATGATGTGCACTCCCACAATAATTTAATTCTAATATTTGCCTCTGGCTCACTAGGGACAAGAGATCATCTCTAAATTCTGTGTCAATTCCCTGGGGGTATGCTATCTCAGCCTGTTCCTCATTATCTCTTGTCTGAAAGTTTTACCACCACCCAATCAAGGAGTCTTGGAAATTGGAACAAGTTCTCTGGCTTCTTTGTCTTTCTCCCACAGCTAAATGAATACTGCGCTTTAAACCTATGAACAAGATGTTGAGATGTGATATTTGGTTATTTACTGGCATTTAGATTATTTGGAATAAGGGGATTTTTACAGAGCCACCAAATTTCAATGTATGCTTAGTGTATTTGGCCTACCCCCACTAACACAAAAAAGCCTTGAGACACAATGAAAGTTGGACCTAGAGTGACTAGAAGTGTGTTTGGGCATGTCTAAGTTCAAATCCTAAAATCCCACACTTTGATGATTCTAAATACAGATGTAAAAAGAGAATGTTTAAAAATTTTTACCAATGGAAGTCTGAGCTCCTTGTTTCTCAGACTATAGATTAAGGGATTTAACATGGGGATTACCACTGTATGAAACAAAGACACCACTTTGTCTTGGTCTAATGAGTAGCTTGAGCTGGGTTACAGATACATGATTAAGATTGTCCCAAAGCAAAGGGTGACCAAAATAAAATGGGAAGCACAGGTGGATAACACTTTGTGGCTTCCCTCACGGCAATGGTTCTTTGGCATGGCAGTAAAGATGTAGGATAAGAAGAGATAAGCAATAAGAATACTCAGGAGGCATTTGAGTTCATTAAAACTAGCAAAAGCAAAAATGACAACTCATTGGCATGTGTGTTGGAACAGGAGAGGTTCAGGAGGGGTGAAGTATCACAGGAAAAAGTGGTTGATGATACTAGAGCAGCAGAAAACCAACTGGAACTTGAAGGCAGTGTGAATGGCAGCATTCTTAAAGCCTGCAAGTTGGTAGCCAACACAAGGAGGCCCTCAAAATGGAGAGACATGGTGACTGTGTTATGAAAAATTTTGTTGATGTCCTTGAAATGATCATAGCCATCACAGTCAGCAGGAAGCCCTCATAACAGCAAAGAAACAAAATATTAATAATAATGATAATAATTGAGTGACTCATTCACTAAATAAATTGACTGGGTTCTCCACCCAGAAATTTACCAGTGGATTAGGGCAAATGACAGAAGAGTAAGAGAAGTCAATAAGGACCAAGTTACTGAGGAACTGTCCATGGAAATTTGGAGATGAGAATCAAATTTTATTAATGGATTCAGGCCAAGGTTCTCAACCACAGTGATGATATAGATGACTAGAAACACCACAAAGAGAAGACACTAGTTCTGGAGGATCCATGAATCCCAGCAGAATAAATTCATTCATTGCTGTATGGCTCTTTACAACTTATTTCAGAATGAAGGATTTATTTGCTAAGATAGCAAAAAAATAAAAACAAGAAAAATATTGTACCCCAAAATACCAGGAATATTAAATATTTCATTCCATGCTTAAATAAGATTATTTCTAAGGTATTCTGAGAATATGCATATTAATATTCCTTATTTTAATATTGAGATTAAAAAGAAAATATTCCTTAAATAAACTTAGTAATCTATTTTATTTAAAAATATGCACATTTCTGGGGGTGCAAGGGGAGTTCAGTTTTAGAATTCTCACCTGCCATGTGGGAGACCCAGGCTTGAATCCCAGCCCATGCACTTCCCAAACTAACAAAGAAACAAACAAACAAAAAAACAAGAAACAAAGCAAAAATTCAATAAATGCTACTGCAATAAAGGGATACTCACATGGAAAAAGAATGAAATCTGACCCACCATACAGCATACAAAAGAAAAAAATATGCACATTTCTACATGTGTGTGTGTTTTTCCTACATCTGGAGTCATGCTGTCTTTCCCTCTTCACTGAAATCTGAATAAGATAATTTACTTTAAAAAATATTGAAACTCTGATCCTTTTATCCTTCTGGTTAAAATTCTCCATTGCCAATAAAATTACAGTCAAACTGCTTAGAATAACCTTAATTTAACTGCATATTACCCTATCTCCCAACTTCCCTTCTCCTCCCCTCTCTCCCTCATCCTTCCTCTTCTCTTCTCTTTTGTATTTCTCTTCCCTTTCCTATTTCTTTCTTTCCTTTTCCTCATTTTCTTCTCCTCCAATCCTTCCCCTTTCTCTCTCTCCCTCTCCCCCACCTCTCTTTCTCCTCCCCAACTATTCTGAACTATATTTTATTACTCTGATTGGATCATGTCCATTGCAACATACCAACATACTGCTATTTTTTCCATCTTAGAAAAAAATATCTTAATCTTATTGCCCTTGCTACCTATCATCCTATTCCTTTATTGCTTAGCAGTAAATTGAATGAAACAGTGAAATATACTTTCTGCACCCAGTTCTGCTTTTCCTGTTTTCTCTTATTTCTTTTACAATCAGGCTTTCCACCCCATTACTCCATTGAAGCTTTGGTCAAAGTCACCAGTGGTCTTTGTCTTGTTAAATCCAGTGTCAATTCTCAGTCCTCATCTTTCTTGACATATCATTGGAATTTAATGAATTGATTGCTTACTTCTCCTTAAAAGACTTTCTTCTTTTACCTCCTGGAGCAATGCACTTTCTGAGTTTTTCATTTACCAGTTTTCTTTGCTTATTGCTTCTTTTTTCCTTCACTTTTCTGTTGGAATAACTCGGAGCTCATTCTGTTAACCTCTTCTCTTTTCTGCTTATGGTCTTTCCCTTCTTATTAGTCTCCTGGCTTTAAATTCCATATATTTACTTAAAATTCCCAAATTTATATCTCTAGTGATGACTGCTTTCCCAAACTGTAGACTCACATATGCAATTGCTTACTCACAACTCTACATGACTAGCAAACAGAAATTCAGCAAGACAAAATCTGACCTCCTCATAACCCTCAACACATATTATACCCATAGTATTTCCTATCTCAAGTCCATAATAACTTTATGCTTTTGTTCACACAAACAAAAACAAATAAACACTTTTCAGGGGGACTTTTTTCTCTTATCCTTTTCATACATGCCATATCCACCCCATTAGTTACTTCTGTTTGCTATATTTTTAAAATATCTGTATCCACAAGCCACTCCCTTTTTCCTCCCCTCCTAAAACTGTGGCCCAAGCCAACATTATCTTTCACTTAGATTTATACATTAGCCTTTTAACTGATCTTTCTATCTTGAAAATCAGCTAAAACCCCACCTTGTGAAATAACCACATTTTAAAATTGTGTAGGCATTCTTTACATATTCCACTTTTTGCTTATATAATATATACACTCAAATATATTAATATTATATGCACATAGACATAATTTTGCATAATAGGAATAATATTCTGTATGACCTTTATGATCCTCAGTGTAATATATATATGTGCATGTGTCTATTAGTGTTTTAAAGAGGAAGGCAGTATTTTGTTTTTCTAACTCAACTTTCTCACCAAGTGCTCATTATTTAGATTCAAATTCAGAGAAATGTTTCGAGTACCCCCACATGTCTGGTGGTACAAGAGGACATTTTATGCATTGTCCTTGGTAGCTTATTCACAAACCAGAATAGAGATAGAATTCTTCTTGTATAAATGAAAATTTGTCCTCAAAAATATTAAAGAACTATTCCAAAGTCACAAAACTACCACAAGAGAATAATAGGATGGAGACTGAAAATATAGATCAGTTTGTCAATTTATACATATATTACCACATAACTAACTTTATAATACTTTTCATTGGTCACTAAATTTACCCAGATGTTTTCACACAACACACAAACCTAATTCAATGTACTTACTTTTCCACACAAGTATATATATATATAATATATATATATAATACATGCTATTAAGCTATATGCAAATATTCATGTTAACTAGTCTATAAAATTCATTCTCTGTTCCTGGTGATTCCAAATCCCTTCTCAAACTATATGTGGTCACAATTTTCTCAGTAATATTATAAAGCAGTATTTCAGACATATTCTATTAAAGATGTGTAGTCTCAATTGCTGGAATGTTTTTTGAGCCTCTTGGAAAATTGTATATCTGAACACTTGAAAATAAAGCAAAACATCCTACCCTTTTTCCTTAAGTCATATTCTTAAGGAAATAGGGATATTTCTTTATAAGTTTAATTGTGTTTTATTTATTAGTTTCTAGAAGAATACAAGTTCTCTGGTTTTCAAGAGTGAGATTTACAGATTTTTTGATCATAGAAGTAGCATCAGGAAATCAGGAGAACTAATTTAACAAAGAGTAAAAAATTCTGCTTCTGAATACAAGGCACAGGGTCAGCCTTACCAACCTGAAATCATTCCTTTGAGATTTAGAGTCTGCAAAACATTAACAAGTCTAAGGCTGAAATATGTTAAGAATCCACAATTAAAATGTGGCTTCAATTTTCATTGAGGTAATTGAATTAAATTTTCCCCAATGAAACATTTATACTCTGGAGAGAATTATAAAAAGTATTTCACTGTCCTGAAAATACTAAGCACAGAATTAAACTATGTAGTTCAGAATTCAGCAACTTCTGCCTCTAAATTTCAGAATTCCAGTTAAAATATGATTTGTCATTTCAACTAGAACATGTTTCTCATTTAATTCATTCATTCATTTATTCTTTAAACAGCCATTTAGTGATTTTTAAACATTTTTTATTGGCTAGAATTGTCCTATGTACTGGGTAGTGTAGTTAACAACATCAGTCTTGTCCATTCTTTCAAAAAGCTTGTAGTCTGGCTTTGTGGAGAGACAGCTACTGTATGGTGATAAAAAAAAAGTATAATCAAATGCCATGTTTCCCCAACAACTTTCTGATCACAACTTGTAACTTCCCATTTACTCACTCCTGTCCACATATGCTTGTTTCCTTGTTTCTCTAAGGAAACAAGGAGGAAGTACCTCAGGGTCTTTGCATTTATTGTGATTATGCTTGGATTTCTCATTTACAGATATTCATATAGCATTATCCTTCTACTCAGGTATTGCTCAAATGTTATTTCCATAGAGAGATCTTCTTTAACACCACTGACACCATTTAGCACAACTTTCTGTTTCATTGCCTGCTTTACTTTTCTTCAAAGCACACACATTTTTATGTCAAACACATACACTCACACAAACATAAATGTATATTCACACAAACTGATATATACTTGATATAGAAAATAAATTCTTCTCCACTTGAATATGTTTCATGAGATCAGGAACTTTGTTTCCTTACCTGCTGCATCTCTAGTACATGGTGCATGCCAGTTATATAGTGAATAGAATTTTAATGACATGAATACAAATATGAAGGATGTCCAATCTCTTGCTCCAAGGACATATTAAGGAAGTATATCTGTTGAAAAAACTTTCATAATGAAACATGGGAAAAGATATTTTAAGCCAATGATAGTAAATATGATGCTAAGGTATAGTTTCTTAGCAGTACAAAAGATCCTATAGTTTTCATTATTTTATAGGTGACTGAGCATGATAAGCAAATAATGAAAGCAAATTTATTAATCCTTTCATATTGCCAAATTCCCTAGAGACCAAGTTATCAGTTCAACATATGAACCTAGAACGCAGGTCAGCTGGGGATATGAGTTTGTGATTCATTGCAGATTTCTTAGATCACCTAACAAGTGGATGCATATGAAGACTGTTAAGAAATAATCTTTTGGTGTTCCAGGATTTAGAGGTCTGCACAAAGAGGAGGAAGAGAATGCAAATCTAACTAGGAAAAAGTGACCAGTGAGGGAGGAAGCAAACCGAAAGGATGATCTAGAATTCTAGGAAGAGGTGTTTCAAGGTAGCTGGATGGGTCAGCTGTGACAAGTCCTACTAAGAGATTAGATACAATAAGATGGTAAAGTAATTTTCAAATATGGTATACGGAGGTCCTTTGAGTCCTTGACAAGATTATGGTCAGTGGGACAGTGGAACAGAAACACAATTGACATGTTAGAGACTCAATGGAACATGAGGAAGTTAGGACAATGACTACACACTGTGCTTTAGAGAAGATTAATTGTAAAGGAGAACAGAGAAGCATTGGTGGCTGGGTGGAGCTTTCAGTCTAGAAAATTATTAAGAAAGGTGATACTAGACCATTTTTGTAAACAAATGAGGATTTTCCTGCAGAATTGGAGAAACAAATCGTTGGGAAGGATACAAATATAATTTCAGAAGTAAATTCTATGGAAAACTCCAAGGAAGTGGAAGAGCTGGTCAAAGATAGAAATAAGGACACATTATCAATTTTGAAAGGAAGGAAGGAAATATAAATATTTAAAGGTGGGCGAACTTCTCTGATTACTTCTATTTTTGGAGGGGGTGAAATGTGAGGCAATATCAAGGCCACAGAGGGAATTCTGGGGAATTTTCTCTAATTGTAATATGCAGCTTTGGTGAAGGACCAGGGCAAAGGAATAAGTTTAAATAAAGTTGGGCTACTGTCAGAAGAGTAGAATGGAGGGTAAGTGGAACAATGGATTTGAGGATGATTATGTGAGTGATTATATGATAGACTGTGAAAATCTCAGCTGAGCAGTGAATGAAATGTGGGTATGACAATAGTGATTAATAATAAAGTGCCATTTTTCTTAGATTTGTGATAAACAGTTGTTAAAATATAAGTATTATAGTAGATTAGTTAGAAACAAAGGGGGAATGAATACAGATGTGAACCATGGGAGAGTTTCAGATGTCTTTGAGAGAAACCTTGGTGAGTGTGGGAATTATGGGGAGATGAGGAGACTCCTCGTACAGTTTACAGGAAAGCAGGATGGGCAGGATGAACTAACTCCTCTTTTGGGGACTCACTTGTTTATTCAGGTGTAAAGGGGCTTGCAGAGTTATTGCTGTTCTTGCTCACGAATGTTCTCCCTCATGGGTGTTGGAAAGGGAAAAAATAGTGAACAGACATTATATTTAGTAGTTTATTAAGTATACTCAAATGATTACTTAGACCACCTCCACCATGCAATCTCACCTAAGAAGGCTTTTATTTCTTTGTTCCAAATTTGCAACCCCTCAGCCCACTACAATGAGCAATCAGTAAATCATTTGATTGACAGTAGTTTATTGTAATCTATGTGCAACCTTGGGAAGGGGAAGATTAAAAGTTAAAGTACAATAATTACTATTCTTGCAATATTACAATTAATTCATAAAGCCAGTAAGTTATTCCTCCAGTATTCTCATGCTTCTCATATTAATATAATGTCTGATAAAACTCTTTCTTGTGTATTATTTGATGTTCTAGACATCCATATAAGTTTGATAATTGTTATCTGTATTAGATGATGTAGTATACTGCACAGATTTTCTCTTCCAGATTGAAGTATTGAATTGTTATTTCCCCAGCTTCCAGGTATGTCAGCAACTGATAGTTCACAGGTGAATTCCTCTTTGGAAATTGCCCCTGCTGAGAGGAATTGCCTTGGCCAATATTATACCCCTCTAAGAGAATATCCCACATGCAAAGCTGAGTAAGAACAAATATCTGACACTTCAATCACAATTTGAGAATCTCTGAAGGGCTGTCTCAAGCTCCAGAGCTCCATGTGAAATTACCTGAATCTTCTGTGGCAACATCATCACCATTCCACTTCTTCTGTCCAATGCTGCTTCTCTCACCCCTTTATAGGTACTGTTTCTCTGTGCACTCTCCAGTAAACTTCCTACATATAAACGTCTGTCTCAGAGTCTGTTTGCCTGAAGCCCAACCAAAGACACGAAATTACATACAATGATACTGACATCAACAGAACTAAATGTTGAAGTTGTAACTTAAATACAGTTCTGCCAATTCCAAATGTTTTGATATCCAACCTGTATTCATTCATCAGATAGACCCAAATATATATATATATATTTCAAGATGCTAGGAGACTAAACAATACAAAAAATTTTCAATCTTTCACCTTGACACAAGTAAAAGATCCCATGAAAGGTCAAAATTATTAAGAAATTGTAATTTCTTATACTTAACAGAATGGGATTTACAGTATGTGTTCCTGTAAGGTTTTCTTTAGGGCTTCTTTTGCATCTTTATTTTTCAAACTGTAGATGAGGGGATTTAGCAAAGGGATGACCACTGTATAAAAGACAGAGAAAACCTTATCCTGCTCCACTGAGTAACTAGAGGTAGGGCACAGATACATGAAGAGAATTGTCCCAAAGAATATGGTGACAGCCATAAGGTGGGAAGCACAGGTGGAGAAGGCTTATTGCCTGCCCTCTAGTGACGGCATCCTCAAGATGGCAATGAGGATGCATAAGTAGGATGTGAGGATGATCATAACACAGTTGACAACATTAAAACTGGAGAAAGCCATGATGACAATGCCATTGATGTAGGTGTCAGAGCAAGAAAGTTTGAGCAGAGGTGGTGTGTCACAGTAGAAATGGGTGATCTTATTAGAGTTACAAAAGGACGATCTGAAAGTCATCCCTGTGTGAATGGATGCATTTCCAACGCCTGCTAGGAATGAGGTAGCCACCAGCAAGAAGCAAGTTCTCTCTGACATGAGAACAGGGTAGAACAGGGGGCTCCAAATGGCTGCATAGTGGTCATATGCCATCATGGTCAACAAGAAGCACTCAGTACCCAGGAAGTAGCCAAAAAAGTAGAACTGGGCAGCACATCCATTGAAAGAAATCATCTTATTCTCATCTACAAGATTCACTAGCATCTTAGGAGTGACAGAAGAGGAATAAGAGACATCAACAAAGGAGAGGCTGCTGAGAAAGTAGTACATGGGGGTGTGGAGACAGTGGTCAATTTTAATCAACATGATCATTCCCAAATTACCCACCATCATTGCCATGTAGATTGACAGAAACAATCCAAAGAGGATAGCTTGTAGATCCGGGTTCTCTGAGTGTCCTAACAGAATAAATTCTGTCACTTCTGTTTGATTCTTGCTTTGAATCTCTTTTATATATCTGTTCATTTGAGCTGGGGTAAAGGAAAAGATAGAAGATGACATTTGGTTATGGAAGTGCCATAAACAAAATTTTACAATGTATACCCATACATATTCTAACAGAAGAGCATAAAGTGAAAAGTAATGAACTTGATGTCAACTCACAAACCTTATATCTGAGTACTAACTAATTTTCTTAGCAAATGTCTGAGTATCTATTAATCACAAACTGACATTCCTTCTGGCATTAACCATTTATCGAATAATACAAGGACTTAAGATAGAATTCTCACCATTAGGTATAAAAAATAAATCAAGTGTAATGTTAGCAGAACTTTTAGATGTAAGTTCTGGTGAAAGATGATGGAATGAACTTAGGCCACTGAATATTCCTTTGTAGTACTAACATAATTCATTTAAAAATTAAAAGTTAAAAAAATTAATGAACAGTGTCAAGGGAAAGAGCTGAATCTCTTAGGGAGGTTTAAAAAACTGCAAAAATTTATGGTCAAGGAAATATGAAACTGTGCAACTATTATGATTCCAAACCATCCCACTTTCCCAGAATCATTATCTGTAGGAAAAAAAAACATGTCAGTAAAACCCTGAGAATTTTCAATAATTTGATATTTAGAGAACCTGGTGGTAAGAGTGAGTAGATCCCCCCAACCCCAAAAAGGGTAATGGAATTTACCAAGATAGTGAAAACTCCTGACACCAAGTTTCCTAATATCACTAAAGAAACCAGAAGCACAACAGCAGCATTTGAAATTTTCCAGGCATCATACTGAATTGGGGAATAGTTTAATTCCAGGTAATCCAAATGGAAATAAAATTAATCTCTGATAAGGAGTAACGAACCCTAATACAGGATGAAAAAAAATCTTGGAATAGATGAAGAATTTAGATCTTCAAGTGAAAGTGTGGACAGCAGTTCCTGTGGAATTCTTTTCCATTTCCACTCCAGTCCCTCACTCCTTCCATGGCCTTAAACTGTGGAGCAGTAGTTAAAACTAGTAGATAAGTCCTCAAATTATAACTCAGAAGTTTAAAAAAGTGCTTAAAAATCTATTATTACTCACAACAGGGAATCATTGATACTGTCTGAAATTGAAATATGGGACTAAAGTAGATTGATACCTTTGCTAATATTGGAGATAAAGGATCAACTGGACACAGCTGGGGGGAAGGGTGGGCAGTGACTAGTTCCATTCTCCACAGAAATGTCTACACATGCTCTGTGCCACCTAGTTTCCAAAGGGATATGGGCTTGATAGACTCATCTATAGCAAAAGCTAGAGAGTACAATAAAACTTTCAAAGTGCCATATCATCCATTGTCTTATGTGAGTATCACCACAAATCAGTGAAGAATATAAGCAGGTATAATCTTAAGTCAGATGATGTATGTAGATTTCTCAGCTAATCAGTGGTAAATCCTGGGTTAATGCATAAGTCTCCTCCTTCTCCTTCTTCTCCTCCTTCTCCTTCTTCTTCTTAATTTTGTTTTAAAAGTCCCCAAATTTGCCAACACCTTACATGCACTGTGCTGGTTTGAATCTGTTATGTACCCTAGAAAAGACTATGTTCTTTTAATCCATTCTTGTGGCAGCAGAATTTTTAATTTGTTTTTTTCCATGGAGATGTGATGTACCCAATTCCTGGTGGGTCTTAATCCTCTTACTTAATCCTCTATGCAGAGAATAAAGACAGAAAACACGAAGAGACAGGTACATAGAGCACAGAGATGAAGTTAAGTGAAGAAGAGAAACACCCTGGAGGCACTAAAAGAAGACTCACAAGAAAGCTCAGAGAGGTGTCCCTTGAGGAACAAACAAGGACACAAGGAACCCAAAAGCAATTGAACCTGGGAGGAAAGGACCAGCAGACACCTTCCCATGTGACAGAGGAAACCCAGAAGCCATCAGACTTTCTTCATAGAAGGTATACTCCTATTGATGAGTTCATTTGGACATTTCCATGACCTTGGAACTGTAGATTTGTAACCTAATAAAATTCTATTGGAAAAAGCAATCCATTTCTGATATACTGCATTCCAAGAACTTTAACAAACTAAAACACCCACTAAGTACCAACTCACCCTTTCCTCTTCCTCTCATCCCCTGGTAACCTCAAATCTACTTTGTGTCTCTATGAATTTGCCTTTTTTTATATAAGTGAAATATTACAGTGTTTGTCTTTATGTGCCTTGCTTATTAGACTCAGTATTATGTTTCCAATGTCTATCCATGTTGTAGCATGCATCAGAATATCATTCCTTCTTATGGTTGTACATGTTGGTGTACATGCTTGAGTCTCTGTTTTCAAAATCTTTAGTACAAGAAGTAGAAGTTCTGGGACATATGGCAATTCTATATTTAAGTGTAAAAAGAACTGACATGCTGCTTTCCACTTTGTACCATTTTATATTCCCAAATATTTGTCTCTTGGAGGTAAGTCATTTGCTGTTCTTCAATACCACAGTGCCTTCTTGTGGTGGTATGAAGCTCCATGTACCCCAGAAAAACATGGTCTTTAACTTTAATCCATTCCTGTGAATGTGGATCTATTGTAAATTGGACATTTGATGAGGCTACTTCAGATAAGGTATGCCGCACCTCAATCAGGACGTGTTTTAATCCTATTAATGGAGTCCTTTATAAGAAAATGAAATTAAGACAGACTGGGAGAAAGCCACAGGAAGTAAGAAGCTGAAGGTCAATGGAGCCTGGAAGAGAAGAGGAGAGACCAAGAGATGCTACCATGTGCTTTGCCATGAGGCAGAGGATCTAAGAATCACAGGCAGCATTTTGCTTGCATTATTTTGTTTAAATTTTCAGGAATAGGTAGTGTTATTATTCACTTTTGACAGATGGCAAATGTGAGGTACAAGCAGTAAGCTTCCCATATGAAATACTTAGAATAAACAGAGTCATAGAGATGAAAAGTAGATTACAGACTATCAAGACCAGGGGGGTGTGTGATATGAAGAGTCATTACCAATTGGGTACAGCATTTCTGTTTGAGGTGATGAAAAAGTAGACAATATTGGGAATTCAATATCATTCAGTTTTGCAATAGAAAATGGTTAGTATCAGAAATGTTAAGTTGTATATCTGTTACTAAAATAACAAGCTAAAAAAAATAATTTGGACTTCCTGGAAGATGGCGGCTTAGTAAGACGCGCGGATCTTAGTTTCTTCTCCAGGACACCTACTAGGGGAGTAGAAACGATACAGAAAGCGCCCAAAGCCACAACAGAGATAAAAAAGACAGCGTACCCCATCCTGGAATGGCTGGCTGGCTGAGAGAAGCAGCTCGGGTGAGATTGCCGAGGCGCGCGGGCCTTACCGGGCGGGGTGGCAAGCGGCCGGAGTTACTCCCTTGCCCCTTCCCGGGCCGGCTGGGAGAATTGGAGAGGCGGTCCCCTGAAACAAAGACGGCTGGCGCCCACACCACGCGCAGCCCCCGGACCAACTGAGAGAATTGGATCGGAAACCCCCAGGCCACGGAGAACGGTGACGGGTGGGGGAGGCCCCTTCCAAACCCGTGACTCCCGGGGAACGTGCACTCTCTCGGGCGGGCCGCTGCCGCTGGCGCCCTCCCGCCACGCTTGTTGCCCAGGGCCGACTAGGAAATTCGGACGGGCTCTTTCCCTGGCTGCGGCGACCAGCAACCCTCCCTGCGTTCGGACCCCGGGCCGGCTCAAGCCACTTCGGCTAGCGAACCCCCAGGACGGCGAGAGTTTTCCAAAGTTTAAGGTCCCACAGCACCTTTTACTGGTGGGACCCGCAGACAAACGTGTGCCACGAGCGCCACCTACTGGGCAGGATAAGAAAAACAGAACCCAGAGATTTCACAGAAAAATATTACAACCTTGCTGGGTCCAACACCAAGAGAAATCTGAATAAATGCCCAGACGCCAGCAGCAGAAGATAACTGTCCACGCTCAAAAGATTGAGAATATGGCTCAGTCAAAGGAACAAACCAATAACTCAAATGAGACACAAGAGCTGAGACAACTAATGCTGAATATACGAACAGAAATGGAAAACCTCTTCAAAAATGAAATCGATAAATTGAGGGAGGACATGAAGAGGACATGGGCTGAACATAAAGAAGAAATAGAAAAACTGAAAAAACAAATCGCAGAACTTATGGAAGTGAAGGATAAAGTAGCAAATATAGAAAAAATAATGGATAGCTACAATGATAGATTTAAAGAGACAGAAGATAGAATTAGTGATTTGGAGGATGGAACATCTGAATTCCAAAAAGAAACAGAAACTATAGGGAAAAGAATGGAAAAATTTGAACAGGGTATCAGGGAACTCAAGGACAATATGAACCGCACAAATATACGTGTTGTGGGTGTCCCAGAAGGAGAAGAGAAGGGAAAAGGAGGAGAAAAACTAATGGAAGAAATTATCACTGAAAATTTCCCAACTCTTATGAAAGACCTAAAATTACAGATCCAAGAAGTGCAGCGCACCAAAGGGATTAGACCCAAATAGGCGTTCTCCAAGACACTTACTAGTTAGAATGTCAGAGGTCAAAGAGAAAGAGAAGATCTTGAAAGCAGCAAGAGAAAAACAATCCATTACATACAAGGGAAACCCAATAAGACTTTGTGTAGATTTCTCAGCAGAAACCATGGAAGCTAGAAGACAGTGGGATGATATATTTAAAATACTAAAAGAGAAAAACTGCCAACCAAGACTCCTATATCCAGCAAAATTATCCTTCAAAAATGAGGGAGAAATTAAAACATTCTCAGACAAAAAGTCACTGAAAGAATTTGTGACCAAGAGACCAGCTCTGCAAGAAATACTAAAGGGAGCACTAGAGTCAGATACAAAAAGACAGAAGAGAGAGATATGGAAAAGAGTGTAGAAAGAAGGAAAATCAGATATGATATATATAATACAAAAGGCAAAATGGTAGAGGAAAATATTATCCAAACAGTAATAACACTAAATGGCAATGGACTGAATTCCCCAATCAAAAGACATAGATTGGCAGAATGGATTAAAAAACAGGATCGTTCGATATGCTGTCTACAGGAAACACATCTTAGACCCAAAGATAAACATAGGTTGAAAGTGAAAGGTTGGGAAAAGAGATTTCATGCAAATAACAACCAGAAAAGAGCAGGAGTGGCTATACTAATATCCAACAAATTAGACTTCAAATGTAAAACAGTTAAAAGAGACAAAGAAGGACACTATATACTAATAAAAGGAACAATTAAACAAGAAGACATAACAATCATAAATATTTACGCACCGAATCAGAATGCCCCAAAATACGTGAGGAATATACTGCAAACAC
Source organism: Tamandua tetradactyla (assembly GCF_023851605.1). Classification (NCBI taxonomy): domain Eukaryota; kingdom Metazoa; phylum Chordata; class Mammalia; order Pilosa; family Myrmecophagidae; genus Tamandua; species Tamandua tetradactyla. Next base: position 64,005,507 of record NC_135329.1, on the reverse strand, counting down.
TGAAAAGAGAAATAGACTCATATACCGTAATAGTTGGAGAATTCAACTCACCACTCTCATCAAGGGACAGAACATCTAGACAGAGGATCAACAAAGAAATAGAGAATCTGAATATTACTATAAATGAACTAGACTTAATAGACATTTATAGGACATTACATCACACAACAGCAGGATACACCTTTTTCTCAAGTGCTCATGGATCATTCTCAAAGATAGACCATATGCAGGGTCACAAAGCAAGTCTCAACAAATTTAAAAAGATTGAAATCTTACACAACACTTTCTCGGACCATAAAAGAATGATGTTGGAAATCAATAATAGGCAGAGTGCCAGAAAATTCACAAATACGTGGAGGCTCAACAACACACTCCTAAACAACGACTGGGTCAAAGAAGAAATTGCAAAGGAAATTAGCAAATACCTCGAGGCGAATGAAAATGAAAACACAACATATCAAAACTTATGGGACGCAGCAAAGGCAGTGCTAAGAGGGAAATTTATTGCTCTAAATGCCTATATCAGAAAAGAAGAAAAGGCAAAAATTCAGGAATTAACTATCCATTTGGAAGAACTGGAGAAAGAACAGCAAGCTAACCCCAAAGCAAGCAAAAGGAAAGAAATAACAAAGATTAGAGCACAAATAAATGAAATTGAAAACGTGAAAACAATAGAGAAAATCAATAAGGCCAGAAGTTGGTTCTATGAGAAAATCAATAAGATTGATGGGCCCTTAGCAAGATTGACAAAAAGAAGAAGAGAGAGGATGCAAATAAATAAGATCAGAAATGGAAGAGGAGACATAACTACTGACTTCACAGAAATAAAGGAGGTAATAACAGGATACTATGAACAACTTTACGCTAATAAATACAACAATTTAGAGGAAATGGACGGGTTCATGGAAAGACATGAACAACCAACTTTGACTCAAGAAGACATAGATGACCTCAACAAACCAATCACAAGTAAAGAAATTGAATTAGTCATTCAAAAGCTTCCTAAAAAGAAAAGTCCAGGACCAGATGGCTTCACATGTGAATTCTACCAAACGTTCCAGAAAGAATTAGTACCAATTCTCTTCAAACTCTTCAAAAAAATCGAAGTGGAGGGAAAACTACCTAATTCATTCTATGAAGCCAACATCACCCTCATACCAAAACCAGGCAAAGATATTACAAAGAAAGAAAACTACAGACCAATCTCTCTAATGAATACAGATGCAAAAATCCTCAATAAAATTCTAGCAAATCATATCCAACAACACATTAAACGAATTATACATCATGACCAAGTAGGATTCATCCCAGGTATGCAAGGATGGTTCAACATAAGAAAATCAATTAATGTAATACACCATATCAACAAATCAAAGCAGAAAAATCACATGATCATCTCAATTGATGCAGAGAAGGCATTCGACAAGATTCAACATCCTTTCCTGTTGAAAACACTTCAAAAGATAGGAATACAAGGGAACTTCCTTAAAATGATAGAGGGAATATATGAAAAACCCACAGCTAATATCATCCTCAATGGGGAAAAATTGAAAACTTTCCCCCTAAGATCAGGAACAAGACAAGGATGTCCACTATCACCACTATTATTCAACATTGTGTTGGAGGTTCTAGCCAGAGCAATTAGACAAGAAAAAGAAATACAAGGCATCAAAATTGGAAAGGAAGAAGTAAAACTATCACTGTTTGCAGACGATATGATACTATACGTCGAAAACCCGGAAAAATCCACAACAAAACTACTAGAGCTAATAAATGAGTACAGCAAAGTAGCAGGTTACAAGATCAACATTCAAAAATCTGTAGCATTTCTATACACTAGTAATGAACAAGCTGAGGGGGAAATCAAGAAACGAATCCCATTTACAATTGCAACTAAAAGAATAAAATACCTAGGAATAAATTTAACTAAAGAGACAAAAAACCTATATAAAGAAAACTACAAAAAACTGCTAAAAGAAATCACAGAAGACCTAAATAGATGGAAGGGCATACCGTGTTCATGGATTGGAAGACTAAATATAGTTAAGATGTCAATCCTACCTAAATTGATTTACAGATTCAATGCAATACCAATCAAAATCCCAACAACTTATTTTTCAGAAATAGAAAAACCAATAAGCAAATTTATCTGGAAGGGCAGGGTGCCCCGAATTGCTAAAAACATCTTGAGGAAAAAAAACGAAGCTGGAGGTCTCGCGCTGCCTGACTTTAAGGCATATTATGATGCCACAGTGGTCAAAACAGCATGGTATTGGCATAAAGATAGATATATCGACCAATGGAATCGAATAGAGTGCTCACATATAGACCCTCTCATCTATGGACATTTGATCTTTGATAAGGCAGTCAAGCCAACTCACCTGGGACAGAGCAGTCTCTTCAATAAATGGTGCCTAGAGAACTGGATATCCATATGCAAAAGAATGAAAGAAGACCCATCTCTCACACCCTATACAAAAGTTAACTCAAAATGGATCAAAGATCTAAACATTAGGTCTAAGACCATAAAACAGTTAGAGGAAAATGTTGGGAGATATCTTATGGATCTTACAACTGGAGGCGGTTTTATGGACCTTAAACCTAAAGCAAGAGCACTGAAGAAGGAAATAAATAAATGGGAACTCCTCAAAATTAAACACTTTTGTGCATCAAAGAACTTCATCAAGAAAGTAGAAAGACAGCCTTCACAATGGGAGACAATATTTGGAAATGATATATCAGATAAAGGTCTAGTATCCAGAATTTATAAAGAGATTGTTCATCTCAACAACAAAAAGACAGCCAACCCAATTACAAAATGGGAAAAAGACTTGAACAGACACCTCTCAGAAGAGGAAATACGGATGGCCAAGAGGCACATGAAGAGATGCTCAATGTCCCTGGCCATTAGAGAAATGCAAATCAAAACCACAATGAGATATCATCTCACACCCACCAGAATGGCCATTATCAACAAAACAGAAAATGACAAGTGCTGGAGAGGATGCGGAGAAAGAGGCACACTTATCCACTGTTGGTGGGAATGTCAAAGGGTGCAACCACTGTGGAAGGCAGTTTGGCGGTTCCTCAAAAAGCTGAATATAGAATTGCCATACGACCCAGCAATACCATTGCTAGGTATCTACTCAAAGGACTTAAGGGCAAAGACACAAACGGACATTTGCACACCAATGTTTATAGCAGCATTATTTACAATTGCAAAGAGATGGAAACAGCCAAAATCTCCATCAACAGAAGAGTGGCTAAACAAACTGTGGTATATACATACAATGGAATATTATGCAGCTTTAAGACAAGATAAACTTATGAACCATGTAATAACATGGATGGACCTAGAGAATATTATGCTGAGTGAATCCAGCCAAAAACTAAAGGACAAATACTGTATGGTCCCACTGATGTGAACGGACATTCGAGAATAAACTTGAAATATGTCATTGGTAACAGAGTTCAGCAGGAGTTAGAAACAGGGTAAGACAATGGGTAATTGAAGCTGAAGGGATACAGACTGTGCAACAGGACTAGATACAAAAACTCAAAAATGGACAGCACAATAATACCTAATTGTAAAGTAATCATGTTAAAACACTGAATGAAGCTGCATCTGAGCTATAGGTTTTTGTTTTGTTTTGTTTTGTTTTGTTTTGATTTTACTATTATTACTTTTATTTTTTTCTCTATATTAACATTCTATATCTTTTTCGGTTATGTTGCTAGTTCTTCTAAACCAATGCAAATGTACTAAGAAATGATGATCATGCATCTATGTGATGATGTTAAGAATTAATGATTGCATGTGTAGAATGGTATGATCTCTAAATGTTGGGTTAATTTCTTTTTTTCCGCTAATTAAAAAAAAAAAAAGAGAAGGAATAATTGGAGATGAAGGGATACAGACTGTACAACGGGACTGGATATAAAAACTCAGAAATGGACAGCACAATACTACACAATTGTAATGCAATTATGTTAAAACACTGAATGAAGCTGCATGTGAGGTATAGGTCCTTTGTTTTTGTTTTTTTTGTTTTTTTTCCTTTCTATTATTGTTTTAATTCTTATTCTGTTGTCTTTTTATTTCTTTTTCTAAATCGATGCAAATGTACTAAGAAATGATGAATATGCAACTATGTGATGTTATTAAGAATTACTGATTGTACATGTAGATTGGAATGATTTCTAATTGTTTTGTTAATTCTTTTTTTAATTAATAAAAAAAAGTAAAAAAAAATAATAATTTTCCTAAAGTCATAAAGTTAAGGTGAGTTCATACTTCATATTCTCTTAATATTTGAGATCATTTTGAATAACACCCTTAATTCATAGATGAAAGAATTAATAAACAGAGAACAAAATCTCATAATGCTCAGAGCCCTATTAATACTCTAGAATATATTTAGTAAAAGAAAATACAGCCACATATCCTCTGAAGTGAAAACCTGATTGCAGTTGTTGGAAAATGTCTTTTCTAGAACTCACAGTGATTTATTCGTAATATTAATGAAATTCCATTTTTTAATGTCTGGTGCTGTCAATTGTACACTTTCATCACCCCTGTTTGCAATATATCTTCTTCTAACTTAATTTTATAGTCAACTCTATAACCCAGAGATTTTCTGAGTTTTCATTTTCTGTGAGTTTCTGAAAGTAGTAGCAGACTTTTCTGAGATCTTTTTAAGTGTTTCAAAACAATCTTAAAATTCATGTGCTTATATTTCTCTTAATGTTTCACAAATATTCTAAGAATAAAAATGGACTGAGACTTCCGGAGAAGATGGCAGCTTAGTAAGACATGCAGATCTTAGTTCCTCCTCCAGAACAGCTACTAGGGGAGTAGAAACGATACAGAACAGCTCCCAGAGCCAGGACAGAGATAAAAAAGACAGCGTACTCAATCCTGGAATGGCTGACTGGCTGAGAGAACCTGCTCTGGTGAGATCGCTGAAGGGTGTAGGCTTCCCTGGGAGGGGCAGAAAGTGGCTGGAGTCCCTCCCTTCCTCCTTCCTGGGCCAGGTGACAGAATTGGGCAGGCGGTCCCCTCAAGATGTGGCGGCTGGTGCCCCCACCACATGCGGCCCCCCGGACCAATGGAGATAATTGGATTGGAAATCCCCAGCCCACGGAGAACGGTGACAGGGGGGGTCCCATCCAAACACGTGACACCGCGGTCCGGCTGGGAACCATGCACTCTCCCAGGCCACAGCGGCTGGTGCCCTCCTGCCATGCTTGGCACCCCGGGCCGATTAGGAAATTCAGATGGGCACTCTCCCAGGCTGTGGTGGTCAGAAACCATCCCTGCATTCGAAACCCCGGGCCAGCTGGCACTCTTCTAAGCCGCTTCGGCTGGCGAACCTCCCCCACGGCAAGAGTTTTCCAAAGTTAAAGGACCCACAGCACCTTCAACTGGTGGGACCCGCAGACAAACGTGTGCCACGAGTGCCACCTACTGGGCAGGATAAGAAAAACAGAACCCAGGGATTTCACAGAAAAATCTTTCAACATGTTGGGTCCAACACCCAGGGAAATCTGACTAAATGCCCAGATGCCAGCAGAAGATAATGGATCATGCTCAGAAAATTGAAAATATGGCCCAGTCAAAGGAACAAACCAATAGTCCAAAGGAGATAGAGGAGCTGAGATAACTAATGCTGAATATACGAACAGAAATGTAAAACCTCTTCAAAAACGAAATCAATAAATTGAGGGAGGACATGAAGAAGACATGGGCTGAACAAAAAGAAGAAATAGAAAAACTGAAAAAACAAATCACAGAACTTATGGAAGTGAACGATAAAGTAGAAAAGATGGAAAAAACAATGGATACCTACAATGATAGATTTAAAGAGACAGAAGATAGAATTAGTGATTTGGAGGATGGAACGTCTGAATTCCAAAAAGAAACAGAAACTTTTGGGAAAAGAATGGAAAAATTTGAACAGGGTATCAGTGAACTCAAGGACAATATGAACCACACAAATATACGTGTTGTGGGTGTCCCAGAAGGAGAAGAGAAGGGAAAAGGAGGAGAAAAACTAATGGAAGAAATTATCACTGAAAATTTCCCAACTCTTATGAAAGACTTAAAATTACAGATCCAAGAAGGGCAGCGCACCCCAAAGAGATTAGACCCAAATAGGTGTTCTCCAAGACACTTACTAGTTAGAATGTCAGAGGTCAAAGAGAAAGAGAGGATCTTGAAAACAGCAAGAGAAAAACAATCCATCACATACAAGGGAAACCCAATAAGACTATGCGTAGATTTCTCAACAGAAACCATGGAAGATAGAAGACAGTGGGATGATATATTTAAATTACTAAAACAGAAAAACTGCCAACCAAGACTCCCATATCCAGCAAAATTATCCTTCAAAAATGAGGGAGAAATTAAAACATTCTCAGACAAAAAGTCACTGAGAGAATTTGTGACCAAGAGACCAGCTCTGCAAGAAATACTAAAGGGAACACTAGAGTCAGATACAAAAAGACAGAAGAGAGAGGTATGGAGAAGAGTGTAGAAAGAAGGAAAGTCAGATATGATATATATAACACAAAAGGCAAAATGGTAGAGGAAAATATTATCCAAACAGTAATAACACTAAATGTTAATGGACTGAATTCCCCAATCAAAAAACATAGGTTGGCAGAATGGATTAAAAAACAGAATTCTTCTATATGCTGTCTACAGGAAACACATCTTAGACCCAAAGATAAACATAGGTTGAAAGTGAAGGGTTGGGAAAAGATATTTCATGCAAATAACAACCAGAAAAGAGCAAGAGTGGCTATACTAATATCCAACAAATTAGACTTCAAATGTAAAACAGTTAAAGGACACAAAGAAGGACACTATATACTAATAAAAGGAACAATTAAACAAGAAGACATAACAATCATAAATATTTGTGCCCCGAACCAGAATGCCCCAAAATATGTGAAGAATACACTGCAAACAATGAAAAGGGAAATAGACACATATACCATAATAGTTGGAGACTTCAATTCACCACTCTCATCAATGGACAGAACATCTAGACAGAGGATCAATAAAAAAATAGAGAATCTGAACATTACTATAAATGAGCTAGACTTAACAGACATTTATAGGACATTACATCCCACAGCAGCAGGATATACCTTTTTCTCAAGTGCTCATGGATCATTCTCAAAGATAGACCATATGCTGGGTCACAAAGCATGACTTAACAAATTTAAAAAGATTGAAATCATACACAACACTTTCTTGGATCATAAAGGAATGAAGTTGGAAATCAATAATAGGCAGAGTGCCAGAAAATTCACAAATACGTGGAGGCTCAACAACACACTCTTAAACAACGAGTGGGTCAAAGAAGCAATTGCAAGAGAAATTAATAAATACCTCGAGGTGAATGAAAATTAAAACACAACATATCAAAACTTATGGGACGTAGCAAAGGCAGTGCTAAGAGGGAAATTTATTGCCCTAAATGCCTATATCAGAAAAGAAGAAAAGGCAAAAATGCAGGAATTAACTGTCCACTTGGAAGAACTGGAGAAAGAACAGCAAACTAATCCCAAAGCAAGCAAAAGGAAAGAAGTAACAAAGATTAGAGCAGAAATAAATGAAATTGAAAACATGAAAACAATAGAGAAAATCAATAAGACCAGAAGTTGGTTCTATGAGAAAATCAATAAGATTGATGGGCCCTTAGCAAGATTGACAAAAAGAAGACAAGAGAGGATGCAAATAAATAAGATCAGAAATGGAAGAGGAGACATAACTACTGACCTCACAGAAATAAAGGAGGTAATAACAGGATACTATGAACAACTTTATGCTAATAAATACAACAATTTAGATGAACTGAACGGGTTCCTGGAAAGACATGAACAACCAACTTTGACTCAAGAAGACATAGATGACCTCAACAAACCAATCACAAGTAAAGAAATTGAGCTAGTCATTCAAATCTTCCTAAAAAGAAAAGTCCAGGACCAGATGGCTTCACATGTGAATTCTATCAAACATTCCAGAAAGAATTAGTACCAACTCTCCTCAAACTCTTCAAAAAAATCGAAGTGGAGGGAAAACTACCTAATTCATTCTATGAAGCCAACATCACCCTCACACCAAAACCAGGAAAAGATATTCCAAAAAAAGAAAACTACAGACCAATCTCTCTAATGAATATAGATGCAAAAATCCTCAATAAAATTCTAGCAAATCGTATCCAACAACACATTAAAAGAATACGTCATGACCAAGTAGGATTAATCGCAGATATGCAAGGTTCAACATAAGAAAATCAATTAATGTAATACACTGTATCAACAAATCAAAGCAGAAAAATCACATGATCATCTCAATTGATGCAGAGAAGGCATTTGACAAGATTCAACAGCCTTTCCTGTTGAAAGCATTTCAAAGGATAGGAATACAAGGGAACTTCCTTAAAATGATAGAGGGAATATATGAAAAACCCACAGCTAATATCATCCTCAATGGGGAAAAATTGAAAACTTTCCCGTAAGATCAGGAACAAGACAAGGATGTCCATTATCACCACTATTATTCAACATCGTGTGGGAGGTTCTAGCCAGAGCAATTAGACATGAAAAAGAAATACAAGACATCAAAATTGGAAAGGAAAAAGTAAAACTATCACTGTTTGCAGACGATATGATAATATACATTGAAAACCCAGAAAAATCCACAACAAAACTGCTAGAGCTAATAAATGAGTACAGCAAATTAGCAGGTTACAAGATCAACATTCAAAAATCTGTAGCATTTCTATACACTAGTAATGAACAAGCTGAGGGGGAAATCAAGAAACGAATCCCATTTACAATTGCAACTAAAAGAATAAAATACCTAGGAATAAATTTAACTAAAGAAGCAACAAACCTATATAAAGAAAACTGCAAAAAACTGTTAAAAGAAATCACAGAAGACCTAAATAGATGGAAGGGCATACCGTGTTCATGGATTGGAAGACTAAATATAGTTAAGATGTCAATCCTACCTAAATTGATTTACAGATTCAATGCAATAACAATCAAAATCCCAACAACTTATTTTTCAGAAATAGAAAAACCAATAAGCAAATTTATCTGAAAGGACAGGCTGCCTCCGAATTGCTAAAAACATCTTGAGGGAAAAAAAACGAAGCTGGAGGTCTCGCGCTGCCTGACTTTAAGGGATATTATGAAGCCACAGTGGTCAAAACAGCATGGTATTGGCATAAAGATAGATATATCGACCAATGGAATCGAATAGAGTGCTCAGATATAGACCCTCTCATCTATGGACATTTGATCTTTGATAAGGCAGTCAAGCCAACTCACCTGGGACAGAACAGTCTCTTCAATAAATGGTGCCTAGAGAACTGGATATCCATATGCAAAAGAATGAAAGAAGACTCATATCTCACACCCTGTACAAAAGTTAACTCAAAATGCATCAAAGATCTAAACATTAGGTCTAAGACCATAAAACAGTTAGAGGAAAATATTGGGAGATATCTTATGAAACTTACAATTGGAGGCAGTTTTATGGACCTTAAACCTAAAGCAAGAGCACCGAAGAAGGAAATAAATAAATGGGAGCTCCTCAAAATTGTACACTTTTGTGCATCACAGAACTTCATCAAGAAAGTAGAAAGACAGCCTACACAAAGGGAGACAATATTTGGAAATGACATATCAGATAAAGGTCTAGTGTCCAGAATTTGTAAAGAGATTGTTCAACTCAACAACAAAAAGACAGCCAACCCAATTACAAAATGGGAAAAAGACTTGAACAGAAACCTATTGGAAGAGGAATTACAAATGGCCAAAAGGCACATGAAGAGATGCTCAATGTTCCTGGCCATTAGAGAAATGCAAATCAAAACCACAATGAGATATCATCTCACACCCACCAGAATGGCCATTATCAACAAAACAGAAAATGACAAATGCTGGAGAGGATGCACACTTATCCACTGTTGGTGGGAATGTCAAATGGTGCAACCACTGTGGAAGGCATTTTGGCTGTTCCTCAAAAAGCTGAATATAGAATTGCCATACGACCCAGCAATACCATTGCTGGGTATCTACTCAAAAGACTTAAGGGCAAAGACACTAACGGACATTTGCACACCAATGTTTATAGCAGCATTATTTACAATTGCAAAGAGATGGAAACAGCCAAAATGTCCATCAACAGAAGAGTGGCTAAACAAACTGTGGTATATACATACGATGGAATATTATGCAGCTTTAAGACAGGATAAACTTATGAAGCATGTAATAACATGGATGGACCTAGAGAACATTATGCTGAGTGAGTCTAGCCAAAAAACTAAAGGACAAATACTGTATGGTCCCACTGATGTGAACCGACATTCGAGAATAAACTTGGGGTGTGTCATTGGTGGCAGAGACCAGTGGGGGTTGGAGTCGGGGTGAGATAGTGGGTGGTTGGAGCTGGGGGGGTGCAGACTGTGCAACAGGACTAGATGCAGTGGCTCGAGGATGGACATCACAATAATACCTGATTGTGGGGTAATTGTATTGGAACGCTGAGTGGGGCTGCATCTGAGCTATAAGTTTTTGTGTTTTTTTGTTGTTGTTTGTTTTTTTGGGTTTTTTTTTGTCTGTGTGGTTGTTTGTTTGTCTTTTTTTTGCTATTGTTGTTACTTTTATTTTTTTCTCTGTGTTGACATTCTGCATATTTTTCTGTTGTGTTGCTAGTTCTTCTGGACTGATGCGGGTGTGCTGGGAGGCGATGGTCATGCATCTATGTGGTGATGTTGGGAGTTGCTGGTTGTATGTGTGGAATGGTGTGATTTCTAAATGTTGGGTTAATTTCTTTTTCCCGTTAATTAATAAAAAAAATGGACTGAGCATTTAATTAACATATTTTTTAGCTACATAGTGCTCTTGGGATTTTGTTTCAATTGTGGTTATGGGAATTAATAAGAGTGTGATTTTTGTGTGTGTCATTAAGTTATATGGACAACATCTTTTATATCTTCTACTTACCTCTTGTAACTGTTTTTCTCCTTTTTCCCTTTGCTTGTTCCTGTTCAATGTTTAAATTCATGAAAAAAAGCAAAAATGGAAAAAACTCATTTTAGAGAACACACTAACTGTAATTCTTCCAAGTTAAGCAGTTGATGTAGTTAGAATATACTTTAGAGGAAGCTGTTCATTATATAGATAGGAACTAGATAGGAAAACTGAAGCCCTTTACAACTTCTCCTTCATATGAAAGTTATTCTGCATTTCTGCATTATTCCACAGAAATCCTGCATTCCTTTAGGAGAGATACCTTCTTTCTTTTACCTTTCTTTAAAGGCAAATATCTCAATTTCTTAAATCAGAGTAAAATACATTTCCAATTATAGAATAGATTGCTGTGGTGCAGCTGTAATATTGCCCACAACAACTTCTAATTGTAGGGTTCCTATACTGGACTCTGGAGGAAATATCCTGATTTATTACAAATAAACTATATAGCATGTTCTCTGGTCTCTGAGGAAGCAGCTCTCATGTCACCTCATGAGGATAACTCATTTCTTCCTTCTGAACTAAGGACTTATCATTTTTCATATTTCTCTCCTTCACCTTTGGGACACCTGGGCCCAGTGGAGAATTTATTTTCAGACCCAATTGCTACCATTAAACATCATTTTACTGTCTCTCTGGGTAGTTAGTGGTTTTTGCTCCTTGAGAGAATTGAAAGAATCAACACACAATAGCAGATTCCCTCAACCTGTGGTCCCACTGCCTATAAGGGATATGTGTACTATAAGAAAATATGTGATCTGAATTAAGATGGAGAGATCAGCACTGTTTTCACTAGAACCCTGTCATAACCCACTGATTATGATTTGCTTATTCCATTGTGTCCTTCTGCATCTCCACTTTCACATATCTAAGCGGAAATTCTAATGCCTACCTCAAGGGTGACTCAGGTGATAAAATAAAATGATGAATATGAATTATTGAGATCAATGTCTGGAATATAGACATGATTAACAAACAAGAACATAATCCACTATCATATTCTTTCTTACTCTCCAGAATTAGAAATGACTACCAACCAGTAGAGCCTAGATTCTGACTTAGTAGGGGCTCCATTGACCAAATGCTTCTTTCATGTAAGAGAAACAGAATCTGAAATTGAGATGTGCAAATATCTGAAGATCATTTCAGTTAAGTATACCACTTTGAGGAAATACTCACTCTAATTTGATTTTCTGTACCATGAATTAATGTATCTTGAGCTAGATGCAGGGAGACACGAAGATGTATTGCTTCATCTGCAGCAATTCAGAAAATTGAATTATTATACATTATTTTTGCTGTCTCATCTTTTATATTTTATTTGTTTCTTTTCAGGAAGGAAAATACAGTGGGTTCTTATCAACACAAGGTCTGAATCATAATTGGCACACAACGGAGATTTATTTAATAATCAATCACCCTTTTTCATCTAAGTGTGAATTAGTTATTACAGGGGAACAGACTTGATGAATTACATCAGACTGAGATTTTCATAAAGAGAGTGTGAATTGAGGTTGGAAAAATGGTGACAGCACTAAGAGATCATTGGGAGGAACACAGAAGAGAAGGAATCTATGTAATAGCAAAGTGAGAGTAAGACCACTGGACCAAAAAGGTGTAATTGGAATGTGAACAGGATCAGTGGTAGGGTCTAGTGAGCCCCAAGTTATGATGCAAGATACCCCAGAGATCTCTTAGAATGAGCAGAGAACCTATTTCTAATCCCATGTTGCATCATTCAAAGAAGCATCAGACATGTGAAGCTGTATCACCCTGCCACTAGTATTATGACCATAAGAACTAGAAATGCAATGTGATCTCCATGGAGAATTCTGATAATTCAGTGATATGCAGCCTAAAGAACTTGGTATAATGAGATGCACCACTGAAGGTTAAGTTGCAATGAACCCTTCTTGAGTACCATGATTCTCTAAAGCCAAATAAACAAGCCACAAGGATTTATTGAGCAACTAATTGAGGGAATACTAGCTTATAAAGACATGACCTCAGTTCTAGAGGAGCTTACAAATGGTCAGTAAAAAGATAGAGGCAGCATTTTAAATAATAGAGAAAACCAGTTCAGCCAATCTTCTCCCTGGTCATAAATAGAGAAGACTAAGAATAAATAATTATAGCAGCTTATATTAATTGAGCATGCACTACTTGCCAAGTCTCCTAAGCATACATATTAAATATATATTTATAAAGAACTTCCATCACAGATAAGTAAACTGGGTTTCTAAGAATTAATCAGCATGTCCAAAAAGCTAATACAGATCAGAACTCAGCTTGCACAGTTTTTCCTGATTCCAGAATATGAATTGCTAACTATTTTGTGTTTCTGCACCCAAAAAGTGATTAAAAGAAGTCTTAAAAATGTCCTTTTGCATTAAATATGTATAACACATAAACTGTAACAATGGTTAATGGTTGATATACTAAAAGGAAAAGGATGGCCAAATTCGCTAATTCAGCAGTTGTGTGTGGTATTCTTGGGTGTAATGGTTGCTAGGAAAAGTATTAAATCAGAAGTGTTAGTAGTGGAAATATGGGGTGGCCAAATGTCCACCTTAGTGATTTATATATCACCCCTTACTTGAGAAAACTAACTAATTAAGAAAAATTATTTAATATCAGAAAGCTACAGTTTAAAGAGATCTCAGTTGACTTTTAAAGAGATCTCAGTTGACTAGCATTTTCTTATGATGACATTATGGAAATGTGTGGGTGTCACATGATGGTGGTATACTATAAGATTTACTGGGGGCTGTAGCAAGGGCTTAAAAGCCATACAAATTGCAATGCAATCTCTAACCACAAAGAATTATCCATGTCCCACAGACCTGTCACATATTCTGCTAGTTATATATGGACTTGATAGGATTATCTAAGCCTTGACTCTACCTCCATTTTACATGTAAACATAATTTACATATTAACACAGTGCATTATTTCACAAATTTTACATATAACAAACTTGCCACACATACAGCTCTTTAGTAACTCAAGGGAAAATCAAGAACTATTCAGCATTTTTAAACTGATATCATGAATAAGAAAGATGCAAGATTGGTTGAGGTGCCTAGATAACATGCAAGTATCGATTGCATTTTTAACTGTCACATTTATGGAGAAATCATGTACCTATGCAAGCAGCCATGTCTAATCAATTAGTCACTAAATACATATTATGGTATTGTAATTACTTTCTTTGGCCAGTGTAAAATGTGAGTGCAATTGAACCAACCATGCATTAAAAATATAAGAAAAACTACACAGAAAAGGAAGAGCTTAGTAAATTATAAAAATATAAAATTAACTGTGTGGCCATAGGAAAGCTAATTAATTCTCTCTCATTCCCTTTATCTGTAAATCAGAGACTCATTTCATCTGAAATCAGAGACAATATAATTATGATTAGAGGATTCAATTGAATCACATAAGTGAAGTTGCTCCACTGAATCACAAGGGAATTAAAGGTCTCAAGAGATGCACTTTCATTACTCTGGCTAGTTTGTCTTGCATAGTTTGTCTTGTAAATCATCTGGTTTGCAAGGGCTTTCAAGCATTAGCAAAATATATTTCTCAGTGATCACAAAATCACATCCAGTAGGCAGCTTTAGGATGGGCAAAGCAATCAATGCTGCTTCTGAGTGATTGCATCACCTCAACTGAAGTGTCTGAAAATATTTCCCTTGTGTTTTCTTCTTTTATTATTAAGATGAAAAGAAAAGAGTGTAATCTTTAGGTTATGGAGATAATCAAAGCTTTAAGTTTCCTGTAGAGACTCAAATGGAGAAAGCATTTCATCATATTTCTTTTGGTGATTGAATGCAACTCTGAGATTTAAATATCTTCCACACACAGGAGTAAGGGTGGAATAACAAGTAGGTCAGAGACAACTACAGAAGCATTTTGCCAACTTTGGATTCTTCTTAGGATATTTGTTCAGTATACCCAATCAAGAGAAGAGGAGATACTCAACGTTTCACTAATGGGCAGAGAACAGGTCAGGTCACAGCTTGATATTTGGGAGAAAAAGGGAAAGAGTTGTGATCTTGGGGAGGTGACACATTATAGGACCCAGTACTTCTTTGAGTATGACTTCTGCTTGGTGCCAGGTCCATGCCATTTTAGCATTTCAAAAGGATACCTTAGCAATGGGCTTGGCATTTAGGAATCCTATAACAAGTTTGGATTCAGAGAATGCAAGAATTTGAAGTTTCCACAGAGTCAGAGAGTCTGCATTTTCCACTCCATCCATCTCAGATTTAAGGAAGCTACACACAGTACAGAAAATCACCAATACCACAAAGTGTTAGTGACAGAAACAGAACTGGAGCCTAAAGTTCCAAACTCTTACCCTAGTATTTTTTTCATAAAGCCATGAAAAAGCAGGAGATACTTAGAAATCTGAAATATATTGGACCTGTGTTTATTTCTACAGGAAGATACCTTTGCTGATCTTCTGTCAAATATTTGAGTTCATTGGAATTAGCTTATTTATGTCTATCATTTTTTTCAATAGTCATATAGATAGCTGAATTTTTACTACATTATACTAAACAGAAAATTGTGAACATTTTCTTTTGCCAATCCTGGGTTTTGAATTTTGTAGTTTCTTCTCTACTCATTTTATTATTTAATGGGAGTATTGTAGAAGTAATAGTGTATCTTTCCTACAGGTTATAGATGTCCATGTTACGTCTGTGTCAAAAGCACGACACCTCTTTTATCTAGGAGATATGAGAGCACATCATCTACTGCATAAAAACACCTATGCTAACATAAAATTTCCAGGAGCACTAAGCACCTAGCACATGCAGTCACTGAATTCAGCATTTTATATATATATATTCTAATTAATACCTGTATATTTTAACCAATTTTTACATAAAGTTGCTAAAATAAAATTATTAACCCTATTTAATAGGTAAGAACCTATTAAGGTAAGTAACATGCTAGAAATCACACAGCCTTGATTTGTATGCTCACAATAAAACAGCAGAAAGCAGGATGTTTTGTGATTGGTGAAGAACCTTATCATAAACTGCCTCATTTAACCAGCACCTGGAATCTAAGGAAGAAGAGAATGATGTTACAATCACATTTTCCAGTTGAATGAAGTGAATTGGCCAGCACATACTCAGTTCAGCTGTAGAACAGATTCCTGACTCCTGGAGTTGGGTTTGTACCAGGCATCTCACGCTTTTCTTACTGCTGCAGTGTGATATCACACCTGCATTTTCAATATTGATTTTTGGGTCTGTTTCCTCATCTATTAAATGATCAGTTTGGGTGAACTGTCCTAGATTTAACAATAGGGTTGTTTCTCTCCCTGTACAAAAGTAGGCAATTGAGGAATTTTTTTCTATAACTTTTTCCCCTGATGTGTAATTTTCACCTTGCTTTGTGAGGCAGTGGTGGGAAAAGAAACCATCAGAGCATTAAATGGGAAACTAACAGTCCTATACTCAATGGTTGATTCTGCAACTTACTTATTGAGTGATATTGCAAGTTCCCCTTGTATGATGCATTTTTTCTTCAACAAACTTACCTATGAAATGATATATGCATTTGCATGCAGTGAGAATGAGCTGAATTGGGAGAGGCCAGTAATTTGTTATTTTTATCATTTAACAGCTTTTTTGGAGGTATAATGAACATGCAATAAATTGCACATATTAAGGTACACAATTTGATAGGTTTTGCTATATGAAAAATCCATGAAATCATCACCTTAAAGTAGTGAACTTATGCATCATCCCCCCAAATTTCCTCATGCCTCTTTGTAATCTCTCTCTCCTATTCCCCTTCACACATCCATTCCCCAGGCAATGACCGATGTGCTTTCTCTCACTCCCTACTAATTTGCATTCTTAAAGTTTTATGAATGGAATCATATCATGTATATACCTTTATATATGGTTTTTTTTAACCAACAATGGCATAATTGTTTTGAGAGTCATCACATATCCAGCATGATGTATCTATCAAAAGTTCATTTTTAAATTGCTGAGTAGTATTCCCTTTATGGCCATGATTTGTCATCTATGGATGAGAATTTGGTCAGTTTTCCATTTGTGTCTATTAAAAAACAGGTAAACATTTGGCTATTGTCTATATTGCAATGAGAATTTGTATATAAGTCTTATATGGACATGTGTTTTCTTTTATTTTGGATAAGAGTCTAAGAGTGGTGCGGTTGGGCCATAAGGTGGACAGCTGCATGTTTGATTTTATAAGAAACTGCCAAAGCATGTCCCAAAGCAATTTTACCATTTTATTTTACATTCCCACAAAATAGTGAGGAAAGTACCAGTCCATCAACTTCTTTATCAATACTTGATATATCACTTTTTAAAAATCTATTCATTCTAATAAATATGTGGTAATAATTGTGATTTTAATGTGAATTACCTTAATAACTAATGGTGTTGAGGATCACGTATTTATTTGTGACACATATATCCTCTTTGATTAAATGTTTAAATCTTTGGCCCATTCTCATTGGGCCGTCAGTTTTCTTATTTTTCAGACTTTAATAATCAGTCCTTTAACAGAAATATACTTTCTCTTGGGATCTAATTTGTCTTTTCATTCTTTGTCTCTATTCAACATGATATGCATATTCATAACATTAAGAAGGAATTAAACAGGAATAAATATAAAAACTTTAAACTGATAAGCTCTTGGACCAATATATGGAGTTATTTATTTATTAGAATCCATTTTTATGGCTGATTATTTTCCATGTAAATTTAAAAGCTGAGGGTCCTACTTATAACCACTCTAGAACTTAAAGTGTCTTATTATGAATGGCCACATTTCTGAGAAAGACATATAAAATACTTCTCCACTTTCTTTTTTTTATTAATTAAAAAAAATTAACTAACACAACATTTAGAAATCATTCCATTCTACATATGCAATCAGTAATTCTTAATATCATCACATAGATGTACGATCATCATTTATTAGTACATATGCATCGATTTAGAAAAAGAAATAGTAAGACAACAGAAAAAGAAATAAAATGATAATATAGAAAGAAAATAAAAATAAAAATAAAAAACACAAAAATATATAAGAAAAAAACAAACTATAGCTCAGATGCAGCTTCATTCAGTGTTTTAACATAATTACATTACAATTAGGTAGTATTGTGCTGTCCATTTTTTTTTTTAGAAATCATACCATTCTACATATGCAATCAGTAATTCTTAACATCATCACATATATGCATGATCATCATTTCTTAGTACATTTGCATCAGTTTAGAAGAACTAGCAATATAACCAAAAAAGATATAGAATGTTAATATAGAGAAAAAAATAAAAGTAATAATAGTAAGAACAAAATAAAACAAAAACCTATAGCTCGGATGCAGCTTCATTCAGTGTTTTAACGTGATTACTTTACAATTAGGTATTATTGTGCTGTCCATTTTTGAGTTTTTGTATCTAGTCCTATTGCACAGTCTGTATCCCGTCAGCTCCAATTACCCATTATCTAACCCTGTTTCTAACTCTTGCTGAACTCTGTTACCAATGACATATTCCAAGTTTATTCTCGAGTGTCGTTTCACATCATTGGGACCATACAGTATTTGTCTTTTAGTTTTTGGCTAGACTAACTCAGCATAATGTTCTCTAGGTCCATCCATGTTATCACATGCTTCACAAGTTTATCCTGCCTTAAAGCTGCATAATATTCCATCGTATGTATATACCACAGTTTGTTTAGCCACTCGTCTGTTGATGGACATTTTGGCTGTTTCCATCTCTTTGCAATTGTAAATAACGCTGCTATAAACATTGGTGTGCAAATGTCCATTTGAGTTTTTGCCCTTAATTCCTTTGAGTAGATTCCCAGCAATGGTATTGATGGGTCATATGGCAATTCTATATTCAGCTTTTTGAGGAACCTCCAAACTGCCTTCCACAGTGGTTGCACCATTTGACATTCCCACCAACAGTGGATAATTGTGCCTCTTTCACTGCATCCTCTCCAGCACTTGTCATTTTCTGTTTTGTTGATAATGGCCATTCTGGTGGGTGTGAGATGATATCTCATTGTGGTTTTGATTTGCATTTCTCTAATGGCCAGGGACATTGAGCATATCTTCATGTGTCCTTTGGCCATTTGTATTTCCTCCTCTGAAAGGTGTCTATTCAAGTCATTTTCCCATTTTGTAATTGGGTTGGTTGTCTTTTTGTTGTTGAGTTGAACAATCTCATTATAAATTCTGGATACTAGACCTTTATCTGATATGTCGTTTCCAAATATTGATTCCCATTGTGTAGGCTGTCTTTCTACTTTTTTGATGAAGTTCTTTGATGCACAAAAGTGTTCAATTTTGAGGAGTTCCCATTTATTTATTTCCTTCTTCAGTGCTCTTGCTTTAGGTTTAAGGTCCATAAAACTGCCTCCAATTGTAAGATTCATAAGATATCTCCCTATATTTTCCTCTAACTGTTTTATGGTCTTAGACCTAATGTTTAGATCTTTGATCCATTTTGAGTTAACTTTTGTGTAGGGTGTGAGATATGGGTCTTCTTTCATTCTTTTGCATATGGATATCCAGTTCTCTAGGCACCATTTATTGAAGAGACTGTTCTGTCCCAGGTGAGTTGGCTTGACTGCCTTATCAAAGATCAAATGTCCATAGATGAGAGGGTCTATATCTGAGCACTCTATTCGATTCCATTGGTCGATATATCTATCTTTATGCCAATACCATGCTGTTTTGACCACTGTGGCTTCATAATATGCCTTAAAGTCAGGCAGTGCAAGACCTCCAGCTTCATTTTTTTTCCTCAAGATGTTTTTAGCAATTCGGGGCACCCTGCCCTACCAGATAAATTTGCTTATTGGTTTTTCTATTTCTGAAAAATAAGTTGTTGGGATTTTGATTGGTATTGCATTGAATCTGTAAATCAATTTAGGTAGGACTGACATCTTAACTATATTTAGTCTTCCAATCCATGAACACGGTATGCCCTTCCATCTATTTAGGTCTTCTGTGATTTCTTTTAGCAGTTTTTTGTAGTTTTCTTTATATAGGTTTTTTGTCTCTTTAGTTAAATTTATTCCTAGGTATTTTATTCTTTTAGTTGCAATTGTAAATGGGATTCGTTTCTTGATTTCCCCCTCAGCTTGTTCATTACTAGTGTATAGAAATGCTACAGATTTTTGAATGTTGATCTTGTAACCTGCTACTTTGCTGTACTCATTTATTAGCTCTAGTAGATTTGTTGTGGATTTTTCCAGGTTTTCGACGTATAGTATCATATCGTCTGCAAACAGTGATAGTTTTACTTCTTCCTTTCCAATTTTGATGCCTTGTATTTCTTTTTCTTGTCTAATTGCTCTGGCTAGAACCTCCAACACAATGTTGAATAATAGTGGTGATAGTTGACATCCTTGTCTTGTTCCTGATCTTAGGGGGAAGTTTTCAATTTTTCCCCATTGAGGATGATATTAGCTGTAGGTTTTTCATATATTCCCTCTATCATTTTAAGGAAGTTCCCTTGTATTCCTATCCTCTGAAATGTTTTCAACAGGAAAGGATGTTGAATCTTGTCGAATGCCTTCTCTGCATCAATTGAGATGATCATGTGATTTTTATGCTTTGATTTGTTGATATGGTGTATTACATTGATTGATTTTCTTATGTTGAACCCTCCTTGCATACCTGGGATGAATGCTACTTGGTCATGATGTGTAATTCTTTTAATGTGTTGTTGGATACTATTTGCTAGAATTTTATTGAGGATTTTTGCATCTATATTCATTAGAGAGATCGGCCTGTAGTTTTCTTTTTTTGTAATATCTTTGCCTGGTTTTTTGGTATGAGGGTGATGCAGGCTTCATAGAACGAATTAGGTAGTTTTCCCTCTGCTTCGATTCTTTTGAACAGTTTGAGGAGAGTTGGTACTAATTCTTTCTGGAATGTTTGATAGAATTCACATGTGAAGCCATCTGGTCCTGGACTTTTCTTTTTAGGAAGCTTTTGAATGACTAGCTCAATTTCTTTACTTGTGATTGGTTTGTTGAGGTCATCTATGTCTTCTTGAGTCAAAGTTGGTTGTTCATGTCTTTCCAGGAACCCGTTCAGTTCATCTAAATTGTTGTATTTATTAGCATAAAGTTGTTCATAGTATCCTGTTATTACCTCCTTTATTTCTGTGAGGTCAATAGTTATGTCTCCTCTTCCATTTCTGATCTTATTTATTTGCATCCTCTCTCGTCTTCTTTTTGTCAATCTTGCTAAGGGCCCATCAATCTTATTGATTTTCTCATAGAACCAACTTCTGGCCTTATTGATTTTCTCTATTGTTTTCATGTTTTCAATTTCATTTATTTCTGCTCTAATCTTTGTTATTTCCTTCCTTTTGCTTTCTTTGGGATTAGTTTGCTGTTCTTTCTCCAGTTCTTCCAAATGGATAGTTAATTCCTGCATTTTTTGCCTTTTCTTCTTTTCTGATATAGGCATTTAGGGCAATAAATTTCCCT
This sequence comes from Tamandua tetradactyla, assembly GCF_023851605.1. Lineage (NCBI taxonomy): Eukaryota > Metazoa > Chordata > Mammalia > Pilosa > Myrmecophagidae > Tamandua > Tamandua tetradactyla. The sequence continues at coordinate 63,983,934 of NC_135329.1, read as the reverse complement.
CTTAGCACTGCCTTTGCTGCCTCCCATAAGTTTTGATATGTTGTGTTTTCATTTTCATTTGCCTCGAGGTATTTACTAATTTCTCTAGCAATTTCTTCTTTGACCCACTCGTTGTTTAGGAGTGTGTTGTTGAGCCTCCATGTATTTGTGAATTTTCTGGCACCCCGCCTATTATTGATTTCCAACTTCATTCCTTTATGATCCGAGAAAGTGTTGTGTATCATTTCAATCTTTTTAAATTTGTTAAGTCATGCTTTGTGACCCAGCGTATGGTCTATCTTTGAGAATGATCCATGAGCACTTGAGAAAAAGGTGTATCCTGCTGTTGTGGGATGTAATGTCCTATAAATGTCTGTTAAGTCTAGCTCGTTTATAGTAATATTCAGATTCTCTATTTCTTTATTGACCCTCTGTCTAGATGTTCTGCCCATTGATGAGAGTGGTGAATTGAAGTCTCCAACTATTATGGTATATGTGTCTATTTCCCTTTTCAGTGTTTGCAGTGTATTCCTCACGTAGTTTGGGGCATTCTGGTTTGGTGCATAAATATTTATGATTGTTATGTCTTCTTGTTTAATTGTTCCTTTTATTAGTATATAGTGTCCTTCTTTGTCTCTTTTAACTGCTTTACATTTGAAATCTAATTTTTGGATATTAGTGTAGCCACTCCTGCTCTTTTCTGGTTGTTATTTGCATGCAATATCTATTCCCAACCTTTCACTTTCAACCTTTGTTTATATTTGGGTCTGAGATGTGCTTCCTGTAGACAGCATATAGAAGAATCCTGTTTTTTAATCCATTCTGCCAACCTATGTCTTTTGATTGGGGAATTCAGTCCATTAACATTTAGTGTTATTACTGTTTGGATAATATTTTCCTCTAACTTTTTGCCTTTTGTATTATATATATCATACCTGATTTTCCTTCTTTCTACACTCTTCTCCATACCTCTCTCTTCTGTCTTTTTGTATCTGACTCTAGTGCTCCCTTTAGTATTTCTTGCAGAGCTGGTCTTTTGGTCACAAATTCTCTCAGTGACTTTTTGTCTGAGAATATTTTAATTTCTCCCGCATTTTTGAAGGATAATTTTGCTGGATATGGAAGTCTTGGTTGGCAGTTTTTCTGTTTTAGTAATTTAAATATATCATCCCACTGTCTTCTATCTTCCATGGTTTCTGTTGCGAAATCTACACATAGTCTTATTGGGTTTCCCTTGTATGTGATGGATTGTTTTTCTCTTGCTGTTTTCAAGATCCTCTCTTTCTCTTTGACCTCTGACATTCTAACTAGTAAGTGTCTTGGAGAACACCTATTTGGGTCTAATCTCTTTGGGGTGCGCTGCACTTCTTGGATCTGTAATTTTAGGTCTTTCATAAGAGTTGGGAAATTTTCAGTGATAATTTCTTCCATTAGTTTTTCTCCTCCTTTTCCCTTCTCTTCTCCTTCTGGGACACCCACAACACGTATATTTGTGCGGTTCATATTGTCCTTGAGTTCCCTGATCCTCTGTTCAAATTTTTCCATTCTTTTCCCTATAGTTTCTGTTTCTTTTTGGAATTCAGATTTTCTATCCTCCAAATCACTAATTCTATCTTCTGTCTCTTTAAATCTATCATTGTAGATATCCATTGTTTTTTCCATCTTTTCTACTTTATCGTTCACTTCCATAAGTTCTGTGATTTGTTTTTTCAGTTTTTCTATTTCTTCTTTTTGTTCAGCCCATGTCTTCTTCATGTCCTCCCTCAATTTATTGATTTCATTTTTGAAGAGGTTTTCCATTTCTGTTCGTATATTCAGCATTAGTTGTCTCAGCTCCTGTATCTCATTTGAACTATTGGTTTGTTCCTTTGACTGGGCCATATTCTCAATCTTCTGAGCATGGCCAGTTATCTTCTGCTGCTGGCATCTGGGCATTTAGTCAGATTTCCCTGGGTGTCGGACCAAACATGGTTGTAAGATTTTTCTGTGAAATCTCTGGGTTCTGTTTTTTTTTATCCTGCCCAGTAGGTGGCGCTCTTGGCACAGGTTTGTCTGCTGGTCCCACCAGTAAAAGGTGCTGTGGGTCCTTTAACTTTGGAAAACTTTCACCGTCCGGGAGGTTTGCTAGCCGAAGTGGCTTGGAAGAGTGCCAGCCGGCCCGGGGTCCGAACGCGGGGAGGGTCGCTGGCCGCCACAGCCCAGGAAAGTGCCTGTCCAAATTTTCTAGTCAGCCCATGGTGCCAAGCGTGGCGGTAGGGCATCAGCCGCAGCGATCCGCCCAGGAGAGTGCACGTTCCTGGGGAGTCACGGGTTTGGAAGGGCCCCCCGTCACTGTTCTCTGCTGCCTGAGGATTTCCAATCCAATTCTCTCAGTTGGTCCGGGGGGCCGCGTGTCGTGTGGGCACCAGCCACTGTGGTTTGATGGGACTGCCTGTCCAATTCTCCCAGCCAGCACGGGAAGGGGGAAGGGAGTGACTCCGGCCGCTTGCCGCCCCACCCGGTGAAGCCCACGCCCCTTGGCAATCTCACCAGAGTGCGTTTTCTCAGCCTGCCAGCCATTCCAGGATAGGGTACGCTGTCTTTTTTATCTCTGTCGTGGCTTTGGGAGCTGTTCTGTATCGTTTCTACTCCCCTAGTAGCTGTCCTGGAGGAGAAACTAAGATCCGCGTGTCTTACTAAGCCGCCATCTTCTCCGGAAGTCCCCTTCTCCACTTTCTTGTATGCAGCAGCAAACTATTTAAAGCAATTATAGTCTAACTCCTCCCTTCAAATTTAGATATGAAGTACTACTCATTTATAAGTTATTTTTCCCCCACTTCTCTCTAAGACATCTTGCAGTGGGGCCAGGTAATCATAAAAGGGAAGACAGACTTAAGAAATACATGCTCCTCTGTGACCACAGCCATGGACATCCCTTTCTCTACTCTCTCCTGAATGAGGGCTCCTTTAAATTTATCTGTTAGCTGATCTGTACAAAGACCCATTGGTTAGGCAACTGAATGTTCCCAAAGACACAACTGCATCTTCACACTAATTATGCATCATGTGTGACCACTGAGTACTTGCAAAAATCAAGGAAACCTAGAGAAAAGATTCCATGTTCACGCATATGATAGCCAAAGCAGGAAAGGAAAGGCAAACACAAAAATAAAAATTTGACCACCATAAAATCATGTCTACATGAAACACAATAAAGTGTATTGAACTCTAGGGTCTGACAGACCAACTCTATGGTTTATTGGCTATTAACTTTGGTGGTTACTTAATATCTAGCCTTCATTTATTTTTCACATGTGAAATGGGAGTAATGATGACACTTACCTCATTGTCATGAGGATGAAATTGTGCAGTGCCTGTAAAACACTCAACAAAAGTCTAACAAAAGTCTAGCAAGTACTTAGTGTTCAATAAGTCCCTCTTTTTTCTGCTTTTTTTTTTGCCTGGGTCTCTGGCATGGCAGGTGAGAACTCTGCCATTGAGCCACCATGGCCTGCCCAATTCCTGACTTTTTAAAAAAATATTATTATCTTTTTTATATATTTCTCACCCTCTCCTGCAAGTATTTAATTTTCTGTCTATGGATGTGTAATGTGTTATACTTTGAAATTCATTTTGTGCTTCCTTTCTATACCTACCTGAAATGAGAGTTAACATTTATATATTATCTGAATTCATCATTGTTTTCTTTTAGAAAGAAGTAAAGAATGCCATAAATAACCCTTCTTTACTAATTAATAAAATGGATAATTGCACAGAGCTGGTCAAGCATCTGATGCCATGTGATAAATGACCTCACAGCACCAAGGATATTATAAAATCCTAACTTTATATGCCCAATAATAACTTCATTTTTAATGGGCACCTGGAGAAGACATATGACCATCACCTTCACCAAAATCATTTGAATTGCCCTACTGATCACAGAATCTTTTTACTGGCAGGATTTTTAAGAACCACCCCAAACAAAGCCTTCACTTACTTAGAATTATAAACAATTATTACAATATCTCTGGTTGTTTTTTTTATCTTTAGTTGACTATTTATAGTGATAGGGAACTTAGCTACCATCATCAATAAATCAAATCAAGGCAACCATGAAACTGAAGAGATGGATAAAGGAAACCACTCAGTGGTGACTGAATTCATTTTTATGGGCATCATTCAGGACCCTCAACTGCAGATCCTCTTCTGTGCAGTCATCCTGGTGGTCTACTTGGTCAGAATGGTGGGGAATGCTGGAATGATGATCCTGATCATAACAGACATGCAACTTCGCACACCCATGCATTTTTTTCTCTGCAAACTCTCCTTTGTTGATCTAGGCTACTCTTCGGCCATTGTTCCCAGAATGTTATCTGACTTCCTAAGTAAGTGCAAAGTCATCTCCTTTTCCAGCTGTTCCACCCAGTTTGTTTTCCTTGTAAGTTTTATGGATGCTGAATGCTATGCCCTGGTAGCCATGGCCTGTGACCGTTCTGTGGCCATCTGTTTACCCCTCCATTATAACACTCTCATATCCAAGCAGGTCTGCTTGGCCCTCATGCTGGGTTCTTACCTGGTTTGTCTGGTGATTTGGTAGCCCATACTTCCCTCACCTTCAACCTCAGTTCCTTTGGTTCCAATATCATCAACCATTTCTGTGAAATTGCACCACTCTTGGCTCTCTCTTGTTCAGACATCTATTATCAGTGAGAGCTTACTCTTTATTTAGTCTGTGTGGTTTCATTGAATTCAGCACCATCCTTATCATCTTCATTTTCTATGCCTTCATCTTCATCACCATCATCAGAATGCACTCTGTTGGATTAAGGTTTTCTCTCCCTGTGGGTCTCACCTCATTGGTATCACCCTCTGCTATGGAGCAGTCATGTTTATGTACCTGAGGTAAACATCCAGCTACTCCCTGGACCAAGACAAGTGGACGTCTATATTCTACACTATTATCATCCCCGTGTTGACCTCCTGATCCACAATGTGCAGAACAAGGATGTAAAAGATGTTCTTAAAAAAGTAATTGGGAAAAATCTCAATAAGAAAATGAAAATGTGTTATTGTCATAGGTAAATGAAAGCAATAGAAGAATGACAAAAGGAAATAGAAAATGTAAATAGCTTTTTAAGAAATATTACCCATTGAAATGGCTGACTGGACCTGTGTTCACTTAAGATGAGAAGTGAACTCCTAAGCACAAAGAAACCAGAGATTTATGGTTTGAAAAATTCTAAGCCTAACCAGACAGTGTGCACTGAGTCTAGAGCAAAAGTAGCTCTGTCTGAGAACTCCCTAAATTTTAAGGAAATGGGTCCCCAGAGGACAAGACTCCATTTAGCATTTGACTGAACAACCTTTTGCTAAACAGAGCATGACTGAACACAGGTCTAGTCAGCCATTTCAATGGGAGTCAAGATTGTAAATTCAGTTATTCCAGAGGGATATATGGAAAGTTCTACCTGAATGGTTTGAATCTGCTTGGACTACACAGAAAGCCAGCAAGAATTTTGAAAAATCTGTGCAAGCAGAGTCAAGGCCAGTCTGGAGTAAAAGGAACAGAGTAGGGATGAATTGAAAGATAAAATAACTTCAAGGGTAGAACCATGGAAGCAAAAGTCTGGACTGAAAATATCTCTCTGGGCCAAGAGAGCATGTTCTCCAATATCTGTGGATAGGGTGGGTCTGCCCCTGTTTTGGAGGAGGTGGATAATGCATCCTATTGTTCTGAGAATGTGCAATGCTCAGATTTGATGGTAATTGAGCCCCTGAATTCATAGAGGCCTCTGCTACAACCCCAAAACTCAGTGAAGGTTGGCTCTGTGCTCTGGTGTTTGGAGAGAGCATAGCCCCTCCGAAAGGACTTGAAAGCAGTGGGACTGTCTCTTAATCTGAACTGGAGGGCAAAACATCAATCCATAGATGACTCTTAGACCTTGAAATTTAATAGGATTTTCCTTGCTGGTTTTCAAACTTGCTTGGAACCTGTGACCCCTATTTACCTTCCAATTTCTCCCATCTGGAATGGGCATGTTTACCCTATGCTTGTCTCACTGTTGTATATTGGAAGGAGATAACTTGATATCTAGGTTGTAGAGGTCCATTAAACATAGGAAATCTTGTCTTAGGATAGACCACTTCCATAACTTATTTTGATGAGACTTTGTACTTTTCATTTTTACTGAAATGACGTAAAGCTTTTTGGTATATTGTGATGGAATGAATGTATTTTTCACATAGAAAAAACATGTCTTTTTAGTTTCCAGGAGGGTGGACTGATTTCAATGGAGTTGTGCACTGAGGTTTGGGCATAATCTTTATCTTGATGCACATTCTGTGGGATGTGGTCCATTATAAATAAGATCTCTTCAAGATATCAGTTTAGTTGAGGTGTGACCCAACTAAATCAGGTTGGATTTTAACCTGGATTACTTAAGACCTTTATAAGCAGAGTTCAGGTCAGATGGAGAGAGAATCCATGGCAAGCAGCCTGGCACTGGAAGTCAATAGAAGACAGACAAGAAGGGGAGAAGACATTGGCATGCACATTACTATGTTATGGAAAAATCAAGGAACAAGGTTCACTGGCAGCCCACCCCAGAACACAACAGACTTCTTGGAGAAAACATAACCTTGTTTATACCTCAATTTTAGACTCTCCTAGTCTCAAAATCATCAGGTAATGAATACCCATTGTTTAAGACAATCCTTTGCATGACACTTGTTTTAGCATCCAGGAAGCTAAAATAACAAGTACACACTATAATTGAAAGAGCAGTTGCCTTGGGATCAGGAAGATCTGTCTTTGAGTCCCGTCTCTACATCTCTAATTAGTGACCTTGCTGTTAAAGAACCACTTTTCATATTTGTCTTCTGTGTGCCAGTCAATGAACAAAGCACTTTATATCTCATGAAGTTTCTATAACAACCATGTGAGAAAATCATGAAACTAAAGCTCAAACAGGTCATTAAATGATTAAATGATAGAATCATTTAATGATGGCATCATTAAATGATAGAATAATCTTAATCTGTTATTCTAAATAAAAGGCCTGAATTTTCCACTATGACTAGGAGAAACAGTCAATCTTTGGACTAGAATGAAATGAACTCTCAGCAGGTTTTGCAATTTTCTGTGTGACTTTTGGAAAGTGACTCAATCCCTTTAAAGCTCAGTTTCTCCATCTATAAAATGAGAACAATAATAATGCTTCCCTTTTGGCATTTTTCAAATGTATAAAATATCTGCTACATAAAAAAATGCTTATTAAATACTAGTTTTTTAAATATTTTTCCTTCATTTGCATGTCAACTATCCATAATTATGCATCAAAGTGATGCAATGAAGTGGGGAAACTAAATGTTTTGCTTTCCCTGAAATTGGTGGTAGAAGTATGCACATCAATTTATAACAGCAAGGAAAATGGGATGGAAATTGGATCACGTCTGTCCCACTCCCAGCCCTACCAACATTTATCCCAAAGAAATACTTTAACATTTTTGTACTTCAGTATCTTCATCCATAAAATGAGCCCTCACATTTATACTGAATTTATCCTATTAGTTTGCTCAAATCAAATAGCTGTCTATTGTTTGAAAAGTCCAGAGTTTACTTTCATACATTAAAAATTTAGTCTAACAATAAAATTATAACAAAGGTAAACACATCAATTGCATTCAGTATTATATTCTGCAAAAATCATGTGCATTAGTGTTTTCTTTAATCAACAAGGAATTGGTGAACACTGTATTAGGGGCTGTGGGAGAAAAAAATAGATGCAGAATGTTTAAAAGGGAAGCTGTGAGATTAAGCTGAAGTTCCATTTGCTTCCTCCACTCTCAAGCTATGTGGTCTTGGGTGAAAATTTTAAAGCAATCTTTGTTTAAGCCTCATGAAGTTTACCTTTGTAGGGAAATAAGATGAAGTCAAAATTTATGTCACAGTGAATAAGAATTCTGAAACATAAAATCATAAAAACACTGTGGGTGCTTACAGTAGAAAGACAGTGCTTCTTCTTAGGAGGGCATTCAGGGCCTGAAACCAGGGAAGTCTTTACAAAGGAGGAGGCATCTGATTTGACTTTGAAGCATGGATCAGAAATTATAGTAGGAAGAAGATGAGGTAGGTAATGTCATATAAAGATGGGCGAGGTCTTGCCAGGGAAGTTCTGGGGTTTTTTTGCCCATCTTTATGGAATGATTATGAATAGTGCTATCTCTCATTCTCAAAAGTGCCCTGACTCATATGATAAAATACATGAACAACCTAAGTGATTTATTGAAACACCTTGAGGGTTTGATAAATGGAAGTTCTCATCTGTGCCAGAGAAGTACTATATACATAATTCTGCTCTAACATTATTATGGACGGAATCATGCATGACACCCTGACCCCCAAAACCTGTTAAAGTCCTAACCCCAAGTTCTGTGGATGTGAACCCATTTGTAAATAGGATCTTCAAATACGTTTTACTTAAGGTGAGGTCAACGTGAATTACCATGGGCCTTTATCTAATATGACTGGAGTCCTTACAAACAAAAGAAATTTGGACATAGTAGGAGAAGGGATGACAGACAAACATATGACAGAGGCAGATAGTGCATTATGGGTTACTGGTCAGCCACCATCAGAATGCTACAAACAGACTTTAGAGAAAGCAGGATCCTATGCATGATTTAATGTTTGATTTCTAGCCTCCAAAAACTGAGACTAAATTCCCATTGTTTAAGGCAGTTAGTGTGTGGTATTTTTGTACAGCAATCATGGCACACTAAGACAAAAACTAAATCATATAAACCTTAATGCCATCACTACCTCAGTAGACTATGAGACTTTGAGATAAGTTCAATTTTTATGACCAAGTCCTGGGATAAAATAAGGGATCAACATATAGTCATTGAAAAAATGAATGACCATGCTGTGCTCTATTAGAGAACTACCAAAAACTAGTCTCAATTCTGGATTTCAGGGAAACTATTGAGCATAGATGTGCCCTACCTGAGACTAATAGGGCTGAATTGTGAGTTCAGTTTTCTTACAATGATGAAACTGGAGACATGTATGACTAAAGGGGATGCCTGTGTTCTCTTAGTTGATAACTATTAGCAGTAGGATTAAAATTAATTGCTATTTCATAGTCCAGTATCTAACACAATAGTGAAATGTGCAGCATTTTAGAAAATGAAATCAGAATTAAGGAAGAGATTTGGGAATCTTTTATAATGAACTGGATTTATGACTACCTTCAGTCTGGTGATTGGATTAGATTCATTAGTCAGGATTTAAACAGGATTATACATAAAGCACCTGTTGAAAAATACACACACTTGCTGGTGACTGCTGTGAGCTAAATTTCTGCAAGGTCAAGTGGGCTAGAAGAGTCATCATAATGTCAATGAATAGAAGAGGAGAGGTTACTTAGGATATGATATCAAAGAAGAAGTTCAGATTTCAGATGTTGCTGGAAAGGTGGAACCAATAAGGTGTAATTATTTTCACTATGACCTTCTTCCCCTTGAGCATTTTATAATCCTTATAATTACTAACTGAGATACTAAACATGTTGTTTTCACTTCAAGGGAAATGATACCCATTAGGAAAGCTTGCAGTACGATGTATAATGGTGACATCTAATAGGCCTTTTATTAAGTTTTTTTTATTTTATTCGGTTTCTCCTATCTTGTACCCTGACAGTGATGATATTAAAATCTTTTGACATTGTATTATTGTTCTTACAATTAACTAACCAAATCCAAACAGTGAAAATAAAGAGTAATTCCAGAAGACACATTCCATGGCATTTGCAGGAGCAGCCTCAGAAAGTAAAACACTTAAAAACTACAAAATTAAGATGGAGAATGTTGAGTTCTACAAACTTTAATTTGAAGTTCTGCACCTGGGCTGGAAATTGTTCTTGTTTCCTTGTATCAGAGTGAATTAGATCCCCTAGACAGGAGTGAAATGTTTTCTCTTTATTGATAAAATTTCATGTGACTAATTTAAGATGGTCTATGATTTTAGAGAACCACATTTTCTCACTAAGTAAAATACAGTAACTACTTAATGAAGGAGGTTTATTTTGTCACTTTATGGCTGCTGTGTGTCCACAACATAAACATTTTCCTTGATGAAGTTTTAGGTAGAATTTTCTATCTTTTATTACAGTGTCATTAATATGGGGCAGATTTTGACAGTCTAGCAATTTTATTCTTTTCTCCATTCATACACAGAATAGAATAATCTTAGATTGTCACTTAGCCTTCATGTCCAGTTTACAGCTCTCGTGGCCTCTGTTTTGCAATAGCTCTCCTTATAGCTCCTTTCACATCTTGGTTCCTCAGGCTGTAGATCAAGGGATTGAGCATGGGTGTGATTACAGTGTGAAAAACTGCAATTATCTTGCCCCCAGCACAGGAAGACTTTGATTGTGGTGTCACATACATGAAGATGGCAGTTCCATAGAATAAAACCACCATGGTCAGATGGGAGACACAGGTGGACAGTGCCTTGTGCCTCCCAGAGATTGACCATATCCTGAGGATAGACAGAAGGATTCGGGCATAAGAAACAAGAATGAGGAGGAAGGGAATGAAGGCAATGATGATACTGAAGGCAACAACAACCATCTCAGTAAATGAAGTGTCTGTGCAGGCCAGCCTCAAGACAGAAGGCACCTCACAGAAAAAGTGATTCAGGACACTGGGTCCACAGTATGGCAAACTTAAGATGAGGACATTGATCACCAGGGAGCCAAGGAAGCTGATGAACCAAGAAAGTGCAGCCAGTTGGACACAGGTCCAACAGCTTTGATCGATTAATGACAGTGTAGTGAAGAGAATGACAAATGGCTACATATCGGTCATAAGCCATAACACCAAGGAGGACACATTTGATAATTCCAAAGGAGAGGGAAAAGTACATCTGAGTAGCACAGCCAGAGAATGAAACGGCCTTCTCTTTCCCCACCATGTTGGACAGCATTTGTGGGACATTGGTGGATGTGTAGCAGACGTCCAAAAAGGATAAATTAGTGAGAAAGAAGTACATGGGGGTATGAAAATGAGGTTTTATCTTGATAGTAGTGATGGTGATAATATTACTAGCTACAGTCAATAAATAAAATAACAAGGACATAATAAAAAGAGTGACCTGGATCTTTCATTGGAGGGAGAGGCTGAGGAACACAAATTCAGTCACAGAGAAATTAGTTTTTATCAATCCATTTGTCAGGCCACTTTGCTTTCAAAGAATCATCATCTCTTGGAAACAAAATTAAATGTCTTATACATCACAGTGTTGGAAACACATAGCATAAGATATATATATATATATATAACATGAATTTTTATTATATGAGAAGTTTTTTACTAGTTATTTTGCACAAGTAAATTTCATTCTCAGGATTGCTAAATATATTTAAATAATTTTAAACAGGAGGAAATTGAAGATCAGAGAAACTATACAAATTTCTAAAAGTCAGAGTATTTTTGAGAGCCACAATTGCCTAACTATAGGCAAGAACTGTAAAAAGAAGCACAAATTAAACTAAACAAGCAGAAGAAAGGAAATAAAGAATTAAGTGGTGATAAATGAAATAAAAAAGAAAAAAACAGAGTGATCAAAAATTCAAACATTAATTCTCTAACAGGATCAATAAGATTGATCAACATTTATTGAAACTGACAAAAAAAGTGAGAGAGGATATAAGTAAAGAATCAGAAATGGAAAGAGAGACATTACTGCTAACCATACTGAAATAAAAATATCCTCAGAGGATACCATGAACAACTGTATAGCAATAAATTAGATATCCTAAACTGAATGGATAAATTCTGAGAATCTCACAAACTGCCTATGCTGAGCAAGAATAAACAGAAAATCTTAGCAAATCTATTACTGGTGAAGATATTGAATCAGTAATCAAAGACCTCTCAACAAGCAAAAGCCTAGGACAAGATGGATTACAGGGGAATTCTGTCAAATATTCCAAGAAGACTTAACTCCAATTCTGCTCAAATGCTTCCAAAAATTGAATAGTGTAGAACACTCCCTAATTCATTCCATTAGGCCAAAATTACTCTCATACCAAAGCCAGATAAAGATACCACAAGAAAATAAAACTACAGACTAATATCTCTTATGAGCACAGATGCAGGAATCTTCAAGAAAATATTAGAAACCTGAGTCCAGCAGCATATTAAAGCAATTATACACCATGTTCAAGTGGAATTTGTTCCTTGCATGCCAGGTTGATTTAATATAACAGAATCAATTAATATAATACATCACATTGGCAGAATGAATAAAAAATAACATGAATAGCTCAGTTGATGCAGAAAAAGGCATTTGACAAATTACAGCATCCTTTCCTGATAAAAACACTTAGAACACTAGAAATAAAAGGACATTTCCTCAACACGATAAAGAACATATATAAACAGTCTATAGCTAACATCCTACTTAGTGGTGAAAGACTGAAATATTTCCCTCTGGACCAAGAACAAAAGAAAGAAGTCCTCTGTCACCACTGATTTTCAAAATTATAGTGAAAGTATCTTCCAGAGCAATTAGGCAAGGAAAAAAAATTAAAATCCAAATTATAAAAGAAGAAGTAAAAACTCCTTTATTTAAAGATGATATGGTCCTATACACAGAAAATCCTGAAAGTCCATAAGAAAACTACTAGAACTAATAAATGAATTCAGCAAAGTGAGATGGTACAAAATCAATAGCTCAAATTAGTAGTGTTTCTATACACAAGTAATGAACAATCAGAAAAATAAATCAAGAAAAAAATTCATTCACAATAGCAACTAAAGAATCAAGTATCTAGGACTAAATCTAACCAAGCATGTATTGGACTTATATATAGCAAACAACTAAAAACTGCTAAAATAAATTAATGAAGACAAACTAAATGGAAGGATATTCCATGTCCCTTCTGTGAAAGACTAAATATATTTAGGTTCTCAATACTACCCAAAGCAGTTTATAAATTCAATAAATCCAAATAAAAATTCTAATTTAAGTTGTATGGTCTGTTTATTTAGATACCGTAATTACATGGAACCTTGGAAAAGTAAAAGTAGTGAGATCTTGCTGGTTTGTACAGAGTAGTGTGATGTCTAATATATCTCAGAGTAATCTGCTTGGAGGATTTAAAGGTTTTTGCAAAGTCCCCTTGAGGGACTGTGGAAAAGCTGGACTTCTCCAGCTGGGGAAGACCTGATATTCTTGTAATCATTGGGGACTGCCAATTTGATGAGTCAGATCCTTGATCCTGAGGCTTGCCTTTATAAAACTTATTCCTGCAAAAAAGAAGCTAAGCCTAATTAAAATTATGTCTCGAAGTCACTGCAGAGAACCCCTTTTGTTGCTCAGATGTGGCTCACTCTCAACGTCAAAGTGGCAGGTAAACCTATGCTTTCCCCCCTGTGGGACATGACTCCCTTGGGTAGATCTCTGGCAACGTGGGACATGACTCCTGGTCATGGGCCTGGCCCTGACATTGTGGTATTGAGACCATCTTCTTGGCCAAAACAAGGAAGAGAAATGAAACAAAAGAAAGGTTCAGTGGCTGAAAGATTTCAAATAAAGTTGAGAGGTCAACATATGAGTTATTAATTTGCATTATATAGATATCTCATTTTAGTTTTTAGTGGTTAGAAAATCTAGGAGGAAATACCTAAAACTGTTGAACTGCAATCCAGTAGCCCTGATTTTTTAAGACAACTATATAACTACATAGCTTTATTTGTGACTGTGTGATTATGAAAACCTTATGTGTAACACTGCCTTTAACCAGTGTATGGAAACATGAGTAAAAAAATAAGGATAAAAAAAGGACAAAAACAAATAATTAATAGGGGGGATAAAAGGTATAGGATGTTTTGGGTGTTCTTTTTCATTGTATTATATTCTTATATTATGTATGTATGTATTTAATAATGAAAATGTTCAAATATTGATTATGGTGATAAATGCACAACAATATGATGGCACTTTGAACCACTAATTTTTCACTTTGGATGATTATAGACTATGTGTATTATAAAATTGCAATAACAAGGAGTCTTGCCTTACAGGAATATTGGAAGTTCTGTCGCCTGAAAGGAAGAGACAAAGCAGAGAGAGGCTTGGAGTAAAGTATAGAAATGAAGGTTATGAGTAAGGGTAACTAAAAGGGTAAAAAGAGAGACAAAAATAGGTTATGATACAAAAACCAAAGGATAAAATGGTTGAGATGAGTACTAACTTTGAAGTAATAACATTGAATGTTAATGGATTAAACTCCCCAATCAGAAGACATAGACTGGCAGAATTGATTTTTAAAAGTATGATCCAACTATATGCTGTTTACAAGAAACTAACCATAGACCCAAAGACATATTATTCTGAGTGAAATAAGCAGACACAAAGTACAAATATTTTATTTCACTGTTATGAACCAGTTGTAATAAACAAGCTCATAGTGTTAGAATCTAGAATATGAGTTACCAGAAAATAGATTGATGTTTGAGAATGGCGTTGATGCTTAATTTATACAGACTTTAAATAGTTTTTTGACAAAATTTTGGAATGGGTGATGTGATGGTAGTACATTTTTATAAATGTCATCAACAGCACTGAACTATGTATGTGAATTTGTGTAAAAGAGGAAAGTTTGGGTTTTACTATAACAAAAAATTAAAAGCTAAAGCATAAGGCTGCACTGCATGGTGAACCCTACTGTAGATGATGGACTGCAATTACCAGGGCAAATATACGAGTGTTCTTTTATGGGTAGTAACAAATATATATACAATACAAGGTGGTAATAATAGTAGTATATGGGGAAAATTACACTGGATGTAAGTAATGGATGACGGAACTAGTTTAATAAACTTTCATCAACTGTAACAAAGGTAACGTGTTAAAAATTAGAACAATTGAAAATGCCCGGCCGGCCTGCTTGCCCTCGGTCTGCAACAAGCCATGCTCCAGCCAAGGCGTCCGTGGTACCGGGGCAGTTGCCAAGAGCCCCAGAGGCAGGGGAGGAGGAACTTGTGCCTGACGGCCGGGACAGGCCTCCGGGACCGTACCTGAGCGGCGGAGTAGGCGGCCTCACCTGGGAGGTGAGGCAACAGGAAGTCTCTGGCCCACCCCAGGGTCCCCTCAACCTCCCGCCGAGCCGATGGGCAGCGCAGGGGGTGGGAGACGCGGTAGGGGGCGTGGGGGCGCGAGGCAGGCAGCACGGCTGGAACACCACCTGGTTAGTTCAAAGGCGGCGCAGCGGCGTCCCGGCTGGGCTCCGAGAGTCAAGAGGGGGTGCCTTCACCACCCCGGATGTGAGGACCGCATGGAGCCCAGGAGGCTGGAGGGCAGGGGGGCTACGCCAGCAAGCAGGCAGGCTGGAGGGAAGGACAGAGCAGGAGGAGGAGCGGAGGCAGCGGCCATAGCTGCAAGGCTGGAGGCCGTCCATTGGGCCCATGGAGGGGCTCGCACCTCCTCCCATCCATGCCGCGGAGGGTGTGTGGAGGAGGGTGGAGACCCACATCTCCTGCCGTTTCCCCGAGCTGCTGGTCATGCTCTTCGGTCACCTGGACTTCCGGGAGGGCATGCAGCGCAGCGGTGCACATGGGCCGCCTACCACAAGTTGGTGTGGGGAGTGTGAAGGCCAAGCTGCATCTGCTCTGAGCCAACCTGTCGCTGTTCTTCAGCCTGCAGGCCTCGGGCATCCACCGGGTTGCAGCCTCAGCTACGTGATCCGCGGCATCCAAAGTCTCAATCTCTGTGGCTGCTACAGCCTTACTGGCAACTGGCTGGGCCACGCTTGATGCAGGATATCAGCTCCTTGAGTGCCCTCAACCTGAGCCTCTGCAAGTAGATCACCGACAGCAGCCTGGCCCGCATTGCCCAGTACCTCAGGGGTCTGGAGGTGCTGGAGCTTGGGTGGCTGTAGCCACAACACCAACACTGGCCTTTTGCCCATTGCCTGGGGTCTGCTATGCCTCAAGAGCCTCACCTCCTCAGCTGCGGCCACCAGTCGAACATGAGCATGGAACACCTGCAGCATGACGCGCAGTGCGGCCGACGGCTCCCTGTGCTTGGAAGAGCTCACACTGCAAGACTGCCAGCAACTCACCGATCTTTCCTTAAAGCATGTCTCTTGTGGGCCATCGGGCCTGAGGCTCTTCAACCACAGCTTCTGCGCAGGCATTTTGGACACAGACCTCCTGCACCTGTCATGTATGGACAGACTACACAGCCTTAACCTGCGCCATTGTGACATAAGTGACACAGGCACCATGCCTCTGGCTAGGGGTAACCTGCACCTATCAAGCCTGGATGTGTCCTTCTGTGACAAGGTGGGGGACTGGAGCATGGCCTTCATAGCTCAGGGGCTGGACGGCTCAAGTCCCTCTCCCTCTTTCCCTGCCACATCAGTGAAGATGGCATCAACTGTATGGTGTGACAGATACAGAGGCTGGTCAACATCCAACATGGTGAGCACATCAGGGACAAAGGCCCGGAGCTGACTGCTGAGCACCTGAGCCCACTTACCACCATCAACTGTGTGGCTGGAAAAATCACCAAGTGTGGCCTGGAATGCATTACTCAGCTGTCCTGCCTCAAGGTACTCAACCTGGGGTGCTGGGAGATGACAGACAGGGAGATGGTCAGCTGAGGGCCACAGCATCCCTTCCCTTGTCCTTCCCTATTCATCCTCCCTTCACCACCACCACCCCCTCCTCACTCCCCATGCATAAGTATACATAAGTCATTGCCCTCGATGGAATAAGGTGATGGCAGCAAGCTTCAGGCTCATTTGTCCTCCCACCTCCAGCCTCCACCCCACCAAGGGCCCTTTCTCATCCTATCTGGAGATGAAAACCAACCTGACCCCATCACTCCTTTGATACTGTTGTGTGTTCCACTCTCCTTTCCCCTGAAGATGGGGAGATGGACTCAGCTACTTACCCTCTAATCTTTGCAGAGGGATGGAAGACTGATTCAGCTACTGTTTTCCCACTGTGAGGCATTTGAAAATGGCCAGAGGCCTGGTGAGAGTGACTAGACCTTTCAACCCTGGGGAGTTGAGGAAAATGTCTGCCTTCACTAAGCTTTCATTTGAATACTGTGATCTGGTTTTTATTTTGAAGTGTATAAAAAGCAAACCCAACCACAATGGCCTTTTCATCCTTCTTTCAGTTTTGTAACTGGGCCCAGTCCTTCTTATCACTTCTTCTTTTACCAAACTTTGATATTCATGCTCATTTAATTGTTATCTTTTATCTTTTTTTCTTGGAAGAAATTTTTTAAGTGCCTTTTTCTTCTGTTGAAAATATTCTATGTACCATATATATAATGTATATATGTGTGTTTCTGGCTACCACCTTTTAGTTTACTTTTTTTCTCTGAAGCCCTGGAATTCTACAAGAAAGTGATTTTGAGACTGAAATATTTTTGTGCCTAGCCTCTAAAGATGCCCTCTGGATTTGTATGTCTTTTTTACTTTGACTTCTTTCCAACCATCATCTATCCAGTATTGTCCCACTGCTACTTTCTGGCTTTAATTTTCTCCTTGTCCATTAGGATTTGAGGATATAATCATGTTTCTAAATCTTGACTCAATTTATAGTACAAATATGTGGGAGAAATAAGAATTGAACTGTTTTTTTTTTGTTTGGATGCTTGAAATGCAGATTGTCTTGTAGATGATTATTATATATTGAAACTCCATCTTCCTTGCTGTCATTCTAAGTTTCCTCACAAAAAGGTCAGTGAGCCTTCTTGTTGGAAGCAGAGGAGCAGAACTGGCCTGTAAGAATCCATGGGTTCAGTGCACAGGGAGAATACTGAAGTCCATGCCTTATCTCTGTTCTTTTTAAAAAATGGAGTTTGTGGGTTTTAAAAAATTATTTCTAAATGGAGGAATAGATGACTTTCTTTATTCTGGTGGTGTTGGAACTTGTGGGTTTTTTTTTAAAAACAACTACCAGCCAATAATTTTATATCCTGCAGTACTCTCTTTCAAAAATGGGGGAGATTAAGATAAGCAAAAGCTGAGGGAGTTAAACACCACTGGACCTTCTCTACAAGGAACATTAAAGGGTTCTTCAGACTTAAATAAAACTAGAATGTTTCAAACCAGCATAAAGAAATAAGGATCTGCAGTAAAGTTAACCTTGTGAATAATTTTAAATGACAGTTTTATTATATTGCATTGTTTGATGCTCTACTTCCACCCTACAGTACTTAAACATAAATGCATAAAAGTAATTACAAATCCATAATTTTGAACATATACTGTACAAAGATACAAGTAGAAAGGAGTGCAGAAAATGGTAGTTTATGAGATAAGTAAAAAAGTTAAAGAGGTATATAAAGAGGTATACAGAAATATTATTGCATGCTAGTGAAGTTAAGTTGGTATCAAACAATATATGATTGTTGTATATTTAGGATGTTAGATTTTAACCTCATGGTAAGTTTTAGGTCAGGGGAACAGGGAAGGTCACCATGAATCGAGCTGTGTAAAATGTGCTGCCCCTTCTAGACATCACCTAACTCCCTTGCTTAAAAACCACCCACACCAGGACCCAGCAGCAAGCTCACAACTCCCTACCTGGAGTTTGTGAGCTCTGCCTGGGAGCACAGGAATAAACTCACTCACTGTAAGGATTTTTTGGCCTGCCTCCTTTCTCTTTCACCTCCTAAGCCTTACATTTTGGTGAGCATACAGTAAGTACAAAGAAAATAGATGAGAAATATGTCCAAACAAAAAATAGAAGGCACTAAATGTGTAACATCACAGGAAATCTGATCACTATAAAATTAGCCATTAATAGAAGTGAAGGGAAAAATGACATAAGATTATTTTGGTTCTGAACTGATAAAATCAATATATGAAAAATGGATTTCCTTTTACATTGGCGATTTATTAACTTACACATTTCCAATTTTAAGTCCATGAAAAGATCCCAATTAAGTCATCTCTGTAGACAAGTCACCTTGAGATTGGGCTCCTCTGTCAGGTAGCCAGGCAAGATAGTGAGATTTGCTGATCTTTCTCTCATGGATTTAATTGCTTCAGTTTCTGATTTCTCCATCTGTGGCTTTTTCTCTAAACTTCTGTGGGTGTTTCTCTGAATTTTCTCTCTTAACTTCTGTATTTGTTTTATTCTTTTGTAGAGGACACTGATAAAGAGGATTAAGGTCTGTCTTGAATGAGGTGGATCACATTCAACATGAAATAACCAAATCAAAATTTCTACTTATAATAGGTCTTCACCCACAGGAATGGGTTAAAAGAACATGGCCTTTTCTGGAATGTGTAATAGCTTCAAACTACTAAAAAGATTTACAGAGTTTAATAACAAAATGTCAGAAGAAATCCTGAAATATCAGTAGTGATTTTTAATATAAATGAATTAAACTCTCTAGCCAAAAGGCAAACATTGGCAGATTGGATAGAAATGCATTACCCAATTATATGTTCTCTCAAAGAGACACAGTTTAATTTCAAAGAATCAAGTAGGTTGTGATTGAAAGTATGGTAAAACAAAATAAAACATACCATGCAAGTATAACCCAAAAGACAGCTTGGGTGGTATTTTGGTTTAAAAAGCTGGAAGAATGCAACATATCAAAACTATGCTTTACAATTAGGATCTATCAGTGAATTTATAGTTGTAGGCCATGAAAATGCCCCAATTAAGGCATTAAGATACGTGGACTCTGAAGAAAGGCCAGCATCTGGGACACCTCTGTCACATGGGTAGGCATGTGTCTGACATCTGCTGGTCCTTCACTCCTGGGCTCTACAGTTTTCCACTTCTGAATCCAACTGGTTTCTCTCTCAGCATCTGTTGTTCTGCTCTGCATATCTGGAGATATTTTCCCTCTGTAAGCTCTCTCAAGTGTTTTTCTTTCCTCTTTTATCCCTATAAAGGACTGCAGTAAAAGATTAAGACCCACCTTGAATTGGGTTCGACACCTCAATTGAAATATTGTAGTCAAAATCCTACCAAAAATAGGGCTACACCCACAGGGATGGATTAAAAGAACATGGCCTTCTAAGTGTCAATGGCTGAGAGATTCCAAACAGAGTTGAGAGGTTATCCTGGAGGTTATTCTTATGCATTAAGTAGTTATCACCTTGTTGTTCAAGATGTAGTGGAGAGGCTGGAGGGAATTGCCTGAAAATGTAGAGCTGTGTTCCAGTAGCCATGTTTCTTGATGATGATTGAACAATGATATAGGTTTCACAATGAGACTCTGTGAATGTGAAAACCTTATGTCTGATGCTCCCTTTAGCTACCATATCAACAGAAGAGTAGAACATATGGAATAAAAATAAGTAATAGGGGGAACAAATGTTAAAATAAATTTAGTGTGAAATGCTAGTGGTAAATGAAAGTGAGGGGTAAGAGGTATGGTATGTATAATCTTTTTTCCTCTGTTATCATTTTATTTCTTTTTCTGTTGTCTTTTTATTTCTTTTTCTAAATCAATGCAAATGTTCTAAGAAATGATGAATATGCAACATGTGATGATATTAAGAATTACTGATTGTATATGTAGAATGGAATGATATCTTAATGTTTTGTTTGTTAATTTTTTTAATTAATAAAAAAAGAACATGACCTTCTCTTGGGGGTACATAACAGCTTCAAACCAGCTGATGGATAGTAAGTAAAATGCAGTATTATAGAATACCACAATGGAATACTGTTCTGCCATAAAAAGGAATGAAGTCCTGATACATGTGACAAATGGGATGAACCTTGAAGACATTGAGTGAAATAAGCCAAAAACAAAAAACAAGTATTGTACAATCTTGGTGATTTAAAATATTTAACATAAGAAAACTCATATTCAGAATCTTTGCTGTAGTTTACCATGGTATTGATGGGTGTAGAGAATGGGAAATTAAGACTTAAAACATACAAAGTTCTTATTTGAAAGCTGGGAAATATTTTGGTAGTGGTTGATGATTATGGTACCAAAACATTGTGAATGTAATTAACAACAATGAAATGGTTATCCGTATGTGATTAATGGGATATCCTACATTGTATATGTGCTAACAGTAAAGAAAAAAATAATAAAAGCTAGAAAGGGAGGTTTCATCACCTCTTTTGAAATTCTGAATAATTTTGAATTATAACCAACTACAGTGTATACAAAAATATGTTGAATCATCACTCAGATCAACCAAAGTAAAATTTTGCCATTTTACTTGCGAATTTTAAATTAAAAAATATAGTGCAATAATAACAGACAAGCACAGTGCATACAAAAGATGAGATTATCAAAATATATATTAATAAAAAAGAAATGCTACTAAAGACATCACTAATTGCAAACAAAAAGAAATTGTGACAAATATAAATTTTAGACAACTTTGATTTTTGAACAAAAGTCATAATATAGTAATTTTATGGACATGACATAGGAAAACTTGACTTTTCATATGAATTCAAAATGCACATGAAAAGAATGCACAATTCAATATTTGAATAAATTATTGAACAGTGATAAACTAGTGAGAAGTTAGCATTTTACTTCTAAAACAGAGGTTGAACTTTACCTTACCATTTCAAAATTAATTGAAGAAAATGGTAAAAAACAATTCTAGAAAGAAAACCTTAATATACATTAAAGGAATGCATGCTATTTAAATGCAAATAATATATCTAAAAAATATTGCTTAGGTTTAAATGAAAAATAATCAAATACTTGGAAAATGGAGAAAGCATACTTCCTTATATATACATTAAACAGAACAAAAAATAAAACTACAGCTGCAGGTGATGTTGAAGAATTTTTATAGGAAATTTTAGCATCCTACCTGATTAAATTTATGGGCTGTCACAAAATTTGGATTCATTATCAAAACTTAGTGTTAATCTAGAAATCAGGAGAAAACAAATGTTTTTTTTTAAAGTCATATCAAATTAAACAAAGAAACATGAATTATTGAAGCTTCTTAACACTTCACAGAATGGTAAGGTTTTCAAATCAAATCCTTAGCATGTAGACATTTAAAAGATATTGGTCCTTGTAAAGAGTTAACCTCTTTGTTTCAGAGTGCTAAAGCAGCCAGGATACAATATAGCAGAAATGGGTTGGCTTTTAACAAGGAGATTCCTGAGTTTACAAATTTACATGTCTAAGGCCTTAAAAATATCCAAATATGGAATCTAGAGAAAGATACCTTCTCTGAAGATAGGCTACTGGCATCCAATGTTCCTCTGTCACATGGAAAGGTACATGGATTGTGTCTGCTGGTGCTTCTGTCCTGGGATTTATTCTTTTCAGCTCCTGGTATCAGTGGCATTCTCCCTGAAAATCTGTGGGTCCTCAGCCTCTCCAGGACATTTTTCTCTAAGCTCTCTTTCAATGTTTGTCTTTTATTTTCCCACAAAAGACATGTTAGAAAAGGATTAAAGTCAACTTGAATGGACTGGGTCTCTGCTCAATTGAAATAATCTAACCAAAATGTCCCACACACAATAGGTCTGCCCCCATGTAAGGGATTGAAAGAACATGGCTTTTCTTGGGTACATGACAACTTCAAACCAGCACCTCATGATTTTATAAAACTTCATGTCTTATAGCATTGCTAGGTGAGGTTCTTTATTTCAGTCATGTACCAAGAAAATATACATATCCTAAATTTAAATTACAGAGAAATTACCAAAGTTTATAATGATGAGTGGAAACCAAAAGCTGCATGACTGTGTGATTATGAAGACCTTATGACAGACAATCCTTTTTCCAGTGTATGGAAAGTTGAGCAAGAAATACAAGAAAAAATGAATAATTGAATAATAGGGGTGATTGGGTATACAAAATGTTTAGGATGTTCTTTGTTATTCTTATATTTGTTTTTATTTTTTATAATTTTGAGTAATGAAAATGTTCAAAAATCAATTGTGATGATAAATGCACAACTATATGATGATATTGTGAACCATTGATTGTACACTTTATATGATTATATAGTATGTGAAGATATATTTCAATAAAACTGTATTTAAAAAGAGAAAAGGAAAAAGACAAGAATTGTGTTTATTTATGTAATATATACATATTCATACATAAGATTAATTTAGAAGACCATGAAAAAACTATGAAAAATGTTAGGGGTATTTCTATTTTGTTTAGTAATTTGAAATATTTTCCAAATTTTCTTCATGCTCACATATCCATTTTTCTATAACTCAGTTTTCACAAGATTTTACTTTGCTTTAAGACCTAATATTGAAGTGCTGTTTTGCCTTTGTAGTTGTTTGATTAAAGGCAAGATTAAACAATAATATTTGTAAAACACCAGTGAACATTTTCATAACATGAGCATTCAAAATTTTGCAAGAATTTATTTATTCTGATGACACTAGCCAAAATAGATTAGTATAGCATTAAATATTTTCTGTTCATCATCCAATATAATCTTTATTTTTCTTATTTTTGGATGCATGGTCTGGGAATCGAACCCAGGTCTCCCTCATGGAAGGAGAGCATTCTACCAATGGACCACCTGTACACCCCTAATATAATCTTTATACTAACTTTATTGATTTAGAACTATTATTTTTCTTGTGTAGTTGAAGAAAATATATTTAAATTTCCAGTGATTTACTGAGTGCAGATCTGGAATCTAAAAAGCAGTTAAAAGCAGTATCCTTTACAACTGTGCTATATTTCTTTTCTAAGAATAAATTGAATGCCTTCTGAAAGTGAACTCCTTAATAAAATTCTCTGACAATGGAAACTTCATAAGGATATATTCATTAAGCTGTAGTTTTAGAACCTATCTTTCTAATGCAGATATGGTTTTCAATCAAATAACCCAATCAGAAATTTAGGGCCAGATGGAGGCTAGAAATTGTCAAGTTTCTCTTGCATTTTGCAGGGAAAGAAACAGATGTCATGATCTATTAAATAGTCTAAGGTCATTGTTGATTAGTAGCAAATTGCTCACTTCTGTTCATTTTCTTCACTTCCTGACTGAGGTTCTATCTACCAACTTTAAGTGTTCACATGTATGTGATCCCATGATGTAAATATTGACTTTTTGTGTTTATCCAAATAGAACATAACTCAGCTGTCTTGGAAAATAGAAATTTGGTATATTGTTAGAAAAGACACTTTGTGATCAAAGGTTTTTTAGATAAATATATTTTACAGAGGTAGATTCTTAAACAAAAGTCAAGGTGAGCAAAATAAAGTAGGAATTGCCATAGTTTTATTTTAAATGGTGGTCATTAGAAAAATATGTTACTTTATAATTTATGTGAAAATGCCTAAGTGGAAAAATTTTAAATGTGCTGTAATGTAAGCTGTTTAGGTAACAAAGTTGTAGCTAGTTTTACTTCATGTTTGTGAGAGAGGAATTTTTAATGTTTTCAATATATATAAAAGAAATGACCATTTTACATTTTCTTTTTAGAATGATTAAAATAAGTATTAACTTTATATTGACAAATTATTGAAATAGGATATTTTGGAAATTCTATTTGGTTAGGAATAGTGACCAGATGTTCCTTAATAATATTTATAATGGTGGTTTCAGGATCTAAACTTGAGAGTCTTTAAAATAGATATGTGTGTGTATTTAATGTTAATGTATAAGTTTCTAACACTCATAGCAATTTATATCCTGTGCTTACTGCTTCCTTAGATCTTTGCTAGTAAAGTATTTTTATTTCAGTTTTTGAATACAGTTCTTATAGCTAACTTTCTCTTCATATCTAAATATAACACTGCACCCATTGTTATATATATGTTAAGCCTGAATTAATGTTCATTTACAAGTACTATTTACAGTGCATTATTTAAGGTCTCTGTGTCTATTTTTAACGGATGTCAGTTGCTGCAATTAAATAACATGCTATGTATATTGATGTCTTAACCAATTTAAAGAATAGAGCATGAATTTCCAGTTACATGAGTTACAGAGTGATTGTACTTTAACTTGAGATCAGCCTCTGTAAGTTGTAATGTCCTACAGTCTGATAGATTAGTGGTTCATATCCTTTCTCCTAAAATGCCCCATAGTTTTGCTTAATTTGGAGTCAGAAATCTAAGTGTGCATAACTGATTTTCACTTTCTTTGCAATATCTTTACAAATAATAAACCCTCAGGGCACATTTGAAAATTCAAGTTATCATTTGCTCATATTCTAAACCTGTTGGGTTTCTTTTTCTATTTAATCTTATGCTATTATTTAATTTTTCACGTCCTTCCATGCTAATTTGAGGCAGCTTAGGTGTGTGAAGAATGATATATACATATTTTTGGTAAACTCCTAATACCCAGCAAAGTACTCTGAATTTATAAAATCCCCAATAATTGGGTAAGTGGATGCCCCGTTGAGTTCATGCTCAGTAAATTTGTAGAGACATTTAATCCCTGTCACCAACAATGTTCTTTGATTCATACCTGAAGAGGTTATGTGTTGTCATTGATTTTGTGATCAGATGTACTGGGTATAATGGGCCCATGAATCTTCAGATGTTGTAGATGCCACCTATTGACACTTGGAACCAACTGTATGACATGGAAATGGAGTCAGTATATCATACGGCTGTTTGACAAGAAAGGGAGTCAGTATATCATACACCTGAATGAGTGATGGACTAAGAAAACTTCCCCTATCACTACCCATCCACCCTATTTCCTTGATTCTACTCCCTTGCCCACATCAGGTCTCAATATAGTCTCCTCCTTGTCAGAAAAGCTAAGAATTTGATGTCTTTGTCTCTGGTCCTGCATTTTCTGGGGGCAATGAATGCCTTGTGTTCAACATTTAGAAAGTGAAGAACAAGAATTTGGCTTAATTTTCTTAATTTAATTAGAATAAATTGATATAGACCATGGACTTCACCAGTAAGCTGTGTTTAGGTGCAGAGATGCAAACAATCTGCTCACAGTTGCCATGGAGCAGAGGCAGAGCTGGATTCAATGGCCAGCCCTTGCCCAGTGCCCATATGCTGTGTCACATGTCCTTTCATTCATAAATTCAACCAACCTCTACTGGGGACTGGATGATTCTGGGGCAAGTCATCTGTACCAAGCTGGGGCAGTCAAGGCATGAAGGGGTCTTGCATGACCTAACTTTCAACTTTTGTTTAAAGGACATGCCATAGGAAGTTGTGATACATGCATCTGTGAGTAGAATTCAGTGACTTCCACAAAGTAGTCTACTCAGTGAGCAGCAGCACATTCCCATGGTACAGGAAGCCTGGGGTGCATTTCTGAAACCCCAGAATGTTACCCATTTGTAGGAGACCAACAGTCTAATGTACACATGTTTTCAAGATGGTCAGCAATAGAATCATGGTATAATAGATCTGGCAGTATTTTTTGTGTGCATATGTATTTGAAAATCAAACAGAATTGAATCAGTTCATTCTGTCCAGAGGAAATCTGTAAAATCATACTTTGAAAGGTAGAGTAGACAAAAGTTTATAATGACCATGTGACATATACATCATATTGGACCATGTGTTATATGCAAGTAACTTTTGGAGATCTTGGTGTATATGACAGATAATAGGAATTCCATTTGAACTAAATATGGTAGGTCCATTTAAAGTCATTCTGGACCTATGTCATTGGACATCAAAAGCTATAGAATTAATATTAAAAAACAACTAAAAGTAAATTGCCATCCCTGAAACCCAATTCATATAAGGTAAATAAAAACAAAGTTAATAATTCAAATCCCTCAAATTTGAATGATAAAAATCAATGAAAATGTAGCACTAAAATATGAGAAAGTAAAATTTAATAATTGTAAGAATAAAATACTCATAAATAAATAAAAATTCAGAACAAAATGCATTTGAAGGCATGTAACTGAAAATAACTTAAAGCTAATTGTTTCTGACAGTATATCAAAATTTAAAGGATATACCTAGATTTTGACATGATGGTGGTAGTTGTTCCCTTCCTAAGGTCAGACTTTAAATAAGGACAAATAATCAGTGACCAGATAGAGAAAGAAAATAGAAAAGACAGGTGCAATGCAGATAATGAGAGTAAAGATCCCTGGTTAAGTGTGGATAAAGTACACAAGAAGGATATACCAAGATGATAGCTTCCATAACTTTTAGCATTGCCCAGAAGTAGCAGGAGAGACAGCTGTATTACAGTAGGAAAGCTATCCTGAATCATATTTATATTTTTAATTGTTTCCAACATTTTTTATTGTATAATGTAACATATACAAAGCAAAGAAGTAAAATGCAATAGTTTTCAAAGCAATTTTCAACAACTGGTTACAGGACAGATCCCAGAGTTTGTCACAGGTCACCATACATTCCTCTCATATTTTTCTGTCTAGCTACTCCAGAATATAGGAGGCTAAAGGGATTAAATACTTTTGTAGCATCACAATCAATTTTTTCTTCTTTTTTGTGAAAAATAACATGTACAAAAAAGCTATAAATTTCAGCAGCACATTTAGTTGAAGAACATATTTCAGACTTTGACAGGGGTTACAGTTTCACCATTTTAGGTTTTTATTTCTAGCTGTTCTAAAATACTAGAGACTACATGAGATATCAATTTAAAGATTCAGCATTCTTATTCATTTGTTAAGTCCTATCTTCTGTGTGTAATTCCAGCATCACCCTCGATTTTTCCATACTTCTCTTTACTGTTGTTTGGACTATGGTAATTCTAGCTTTTTCATACTGGAAAACTCTGTCACTAATATGGGATAGGGGGATAGAACTATCTGATGTTCTGGAGGGGCTGGGCTAGGTTTCAGGACTTATCTGGACCAGGGACACACCTGGAGGCTGTAGGTTTTTGGAAAGTTACTCTAGTGCCTGGAACCCTTGCAGAATCTTATAGATTGCCCTAGGTGTTCTTTAGGATTGGCTGGAATGGTCCTGGTTGACAGTTGGCAGGTTATGATAGGTAGCAAGGTCTACTTGAAGCTTCCATAAGAGCAACCTCCAGAGTAGCCTCTCAACACTATTTGCACTCTCTCTGCCACTGGTATTTTATTAATTACACTTTTTCCCCCTTTTGGTCAGGATGGAGTTGTTGATCCCATGGTGTCAGGTCTGGATTCATCCCTGGGAGTCATCTCCCATGTCACTAGGGACATTTTCACCCATGGATGTCATGTCCCATGTAGGAGGAGAGCAATGATTTCACTTGCAGAGTTTGGCTTAGAGAGAGATGGAGGCCACATCTGAGCAACAACAGAGGTCCTCCAGAAATAAATTTTAGGTATGCCTATCAGTAGTCTAAGCATCTCTGCTACCTACAAAAGCTTCACAAAAATAAGCCTAATGATTGGGGGCATGGCTTGTTGATTTAGGTGTCCCTAAAGTTTAACACAGTATTAGCAGTTTCCTTGGTAGTAAGGTTTAATAATTTCATCATCTTTCTCCTTTCCCTCCAGGGACTTTGCCAATACTTTTCTGATTATTTGCTTAATATACCGTAGGATATTTCCAGGTATTACAATTATCTATATGGATTGAAGGACCTCTTTCTTATTCTATGCTTTCTGTGTTCAGATGAGCTATATGGTTAGGTTGGATTAGATTGTGCACTATAGACAATTTCAGTTCCAGATCAAATAAAACTTTCTTCCATTGGTTTCAAAGAATATGTGTGATTCTAAAATACAGACACTGTCTTCCTTACTCCTGTGTTCTGAGGTACTTTAATCCCAATCTGTTCCATTTCCTTCTTATCTCTCTCAAAATCCAGAAATAATAATCTTCCCTCCAGACTTAATGTGTCTGCTCAAACCTTACAGTCTAGGCCCCTGTTTTCTTATAAGCATTTTATAAAAGTGACCACACCATTCTTGTTCTTTAGTTTCTGGCTTATTTTATCTCACCAAACATCCACATGGTCATTCACATCGTTGTATTCCTCATGAAATTGTTCCTTTTTGTAGCAGCAGAGCCTTCATTCATAAGTATACACCGTTCACCAATCTACTTCTCTGCCAGTGAATCCTTCAGCCACCTGCATTCACCTGGCATCACGTGGAGCACCCAAAGTCCACAGTCCATTAACATTTTCAATTTTATATTATTTCATTGTTCCCAAGATATAGAAAACCAATAAACACCCACTCACCAAATAGGAAATTTAAACCTCCTCTTAACTCTTGTCCCTCATCCCATTATTTACCTCTGCTGTTGCTGTGGTAGTGCTGATGGTTTCCTTTTGAACATAGCTCATAGCATGCAATAGCAGTTTTCCCCCTATACCCTTGACTTAAATACTCTTTTTACAAGAATCATATCTTTGAAGTAATTCTTACAAGAGCTCGTTCATATTTCTAGTGTGAGTCAATGGGTCACATAGGTCTATACAACCCCTTTCAATCTTGTTCATCTTCAATATGGTAATATTACTTCCAGACCCACTAGTGAATCACCCTTTGCTCCTATCTATTCCCTTACATTGGAGTTCAAACTCAGTAGCTAATGGCTCACCGATTCCTAGCTTCTATGTATCTCTAAGTCCTCTGTATTCTGTATTATAAGTCTCTGATTATACCTTTATGCTGGTCATAAAAATGGGATCACACCATATCTGTCCTTTGTGTCTGGCTATTTTCACTAAGCATTATGTCCCCAAGCCTCATCCATCTTGTCATGTGTTTCAGGATGTCATTTTGTCTTACTACTGCAAAATATTCCATCATATGTATACACCTCATTTTGTTGATCCACTCATTTGTTGATGAGCATCTGGTTTGTTTTCATCTTTTGGTGATTGTGGATAATACTGCTATGAACATTGGTGGACAATTGTCTTTTTGAGTCCATGCTTTCAGCCCTTCTGGGTATATATGAAGTAGTGCTATTGCTGGGTCATAGGGCAACTTGATATGTAGTTTTCTAAGGAACAGCCAAACTTCCATAGTGACTGTGACATTAAACATTCCCACTGGTGCATAAGTATCTCAGTTTCTCCACATCCTCTCCAACACTTATAGTTTCCTGTGTGTTTAATATCAGTCATTCTCATAGGTGTGAGGTGGTATCTCATTGTAGTCTTGATCTGCATTTCCCTTGAAGCCAGTAAAAATGAGCATCTCTTCATGTGCTTTTTTTAAAACCTTTTTTAAATTGTTTAATAAAACATTTATACAAAGCAAAGAAATAACAAAGCAATAGTTTTCCAAGCACTCTTTAAAAAGTTCTTACAGGATAGATCCTAGAGTTTGCATGGGTTACCATACGATCTTCTCATATTTTTCCTTCTAGTTGCTCCAGAATATAGAAGGTTAGCAGGCTTAAATACTTTTCCTATATCACAATCAACTTTTTTTCCTTCTTTTTTTGTGAACAGTAATGTATATGGGGCAGAAGTTTAGAAGAATGGGGATTAAGGTGTGTACTAAAATATCTGTGTGCTTTAAATTCTTTTCATCATTAAGACTAATCTTCAGCATGTACCTTGTCCCTTTCAGCTAAGAATGTAAATCATTGTTTCCTTGAGTCCTACATTTTGTAACTACATGTTATTAGATAAAAAGCAAGACTGACAGTATGAAATTTGTTAGCAAAAATAATTACTTTTTGAGGTTTTTCTCATGCTAATTCCCAAGACTTCCTGCTGCTTTGGAGTTCATTGTTCAGTCTAAATCAGCACCCTAAGTAAATCTCCTTGTATGATGCTGAATATTAATCTAAGAAAGCAAAGAATGCTTTAAAAAAGAATGAAAATGGAATGATATAGGCAGCTATAAATGAATGCTTCATTTGTTTATTGCTACAATTGGAACCCAATCAAGGGCAGGTATTTTCACCCAGATGTTCCCAATCTAATCAGAATTGAAAATGCCATGCCTTTCACACAATGTACACTTGCTTTTGGGTAGAAGGCAGGAGAACCAGAAGACAAGCTTGGACAATCAATGCTTGCATCCTCTTCAACTTCACAAAAATAAAGTATTACACAGCAGCAGTAGCAGCGTGAAAGATGAGTGGTTTATACATGAGACTTGTGCGAGAGAACTACAGAATGTGGCCCATTGAGAAAGAACATTGTGTTTTTAAATTTTCAATATAAATAGTTGGAGACTCCAGGCTGTGATGAGGGTTGGTAAGTGGAGATGCTCATCTTAACCATAACTGGTGTATTGTAATGAAACAGCTAAGGGGTATTGTGGATTCTTAGGTGATCATTACATGCTGGGAGCCATTTGTGGCCAGGCTCACAATCTTTCGTGGCTTCAGGACCAGGTAGATGTCAGAAACAAGTGGAAAAGTATTTAGGGAGTCCATGGCAGGCAGCTGCTAGTTATGGTCATGAGTGAATGGGCTCCAGTTTTGTAAGATCATTCAACCTGCGTGCTCAAAGAATTCAGGAAATCTACAATCTCATGTAACATCTCTCAATTTTTTTCCATTTCATGATAAATTTAAATAAAAGTAACAAAGAATCAGCCTGGATTGATACCCTGTGAGCTCAGCCATATCTGTAGGCTTTATGGGCTAGAGCCCTGATGGTTTTAAGCCAAAGCAAGTTCTGTCTATTGTAGAGTAAGGCTCTGGGGTCAAGCTACTCAGACAGTGGTATGTGTTCACTCTTCCTTCCTGGGATGTCTAAACTAGGTTAGCTCCCAATAAAGGCTTCAGAACCCCACTCCTATCCTTTACTTTAACAGCAACCCACACCTGGTTGCTTGTTCAGTGTCTGGCTTCACAGTTAGCCAATGCCATGAAGAGGCCTCAGAGCTCTCAAGAGCTGTGAGTTTAGCTCAGGCCTGGCATAAAATAGGCACTTAATGTTTAGTTCTTGAATGATGAACTTTTTCTTTTCTGATTATGCCTCTCAATTTCCTTTATCCTTTTGACCCATACTGGACTCATCTTCAGAACTGCAGGTTTTGGGTCTTTATATGCCCTCTTTGTCCACATATTCTCTACTTGAAAGATCAATAGCAGTATTTATCACCTCCTTGAGTCAATATTTTATTTTTAGAGATATTTCTAACAAACCAAATATCAAATTATTTAATAAAAGTCTTTCTTGTTGGGAAAATTTCAGGCATAGTATAGGAGATGCTTTGGGATAGGCAATGTGTCAGTAGAAGGCTGTTTGGAGAGCTAAAGACATTTTTGGCCCTAAAACACCTGAACGAACACTTAAGCCCTGAGGTCATGTGACATATGAGCAGCATATTTCCATGCAGCTGTCTTTAAGTTGGAGTGAGGTTTGATGTAAATATCAGAGCATCCTAAGCAAGGCCTTGTGAAGGGTACAGGCCTCTCTCTCAGGCTGCCAGATCATTTAAAACTTGGAGGTCTTCAGAGAGCAAATGCCTTTTTCTTCTTTGCTCAACCCTAAGTCCTCAGGATAGAAAAGTCTTAGTGCCATTCCTGCCACTGCTCAAAGGAGGATTTCCATTCCTCTACAGCAGAGATGGAAAACCAAATATCCATAAGGACTAGGCTGATAGTGAAAATGAGTAAATCTGGACACACATGAGAACACAGCAGACTACCTGGAATGATACATGGCAACTGACACTCAGTGTCTCTCTCAGGACAAATGGGAAGTGTCAGGAGGTGCCTCATAGGAAGCTACTTGCTCTGCCTAGAACAAGCAGAACCAATGAGCCCCAGACAGTAGCTCACCCAAAGGCAATTGAGGCCATCCAAAAGAGGCCTGAAATCTGCATTTTTATGTGAAAACTTCCAATCCTTAGAGGCACATAGTAATTAATAATTATTATTATTTTTTACTGTGACTTTCAAACATCATGCAGATAAAACAAAAGCAGTTGAGAGTTTGCATTTGGCCTGTGGGATTCTGATTTGCAACTTCCAGTCAAGGAAGAAACCAAGAATGCTGAAACAGGCATTCCTTGGTGAGCCAAATCTTACCTTCCTCCTCAGTCTCACTGCCCCCCCTGTCACTGGCATCTCCTACCAGTTCATCCCTTACAGGGGTACTTGAGCAGCCAGGCCTCTGGGAAGTACATCCCAGGAAGGGACAGGAGCTTCCTCTACCTCCTGATTTCTACAAACATGCCTCATTCAATGGAGGGTGATCAGAATTGCTCAGTAATATTTAAATGGCTCATTATTTCTTTGCTTCATTTAAGGTGAATTCATGTGCTTAAAATAATGACAACTACATGAGGATTACACATTCCTTGGCTCTTCTAATTCCCTTCAGAACTTCACAACAGCTAACTCACTTGGCTTTTTCAGAATGTTTATATTAATAAACAAAGATGTATTTAACCACTTATGTGATTTACCAAACTCTTGAGGAAAGATTTTTAGAAATATGTTTAGAAATATGTTCTGCTTTTCCTTTTTTTCCCTGAAATCTAACATATATACAATAAAGCAAAACATTTCAAAATTTAATGTAACAAGCAGTTATAGAACAAATTTCAGAGTTTGGAATGGGTTCCACTCCAACCAAT
>NC_135329.1:61131151-61189146 GCF_023851605.1 Tamandua tetradactyla | reverse complement strand
TCACGGTAGATGGATTACAATTCAAGGATTTCAAGGATTTCTCTCTGTCTACTCTAATATGCCAGATAATAAAAAGGAATATCTATATAATTATGCAGCAATCAAAAGCATCCCTTAAATCCTAATTTCTCAGATACAAAAGTGGGTCTTTTCACAATTAATGTAAGTATATATGTGAGGAATTCTATGTATTTTCATTATATGAAGTGTTATTTTCTTGAATTGTTGACTGGCATCCTTTTCTTTAATCTAGAGGAATACTCAATGATGCATCCTCAAATCTTTTTTCTGACCATTTTCCCCTGTTTTCTTCAGAACATTCATTAGAATTTTTAGAGTTCATCTCACTTTATCTTTCTTCATATATAGCCTCTTCAATAAGATTTCTATTTCTCTTTGTCTTTCCTGTGAATATTGTGCTCTGACTCCCAGATCATCATCCAAATAATTAATTGTCTTTTTAACAGCATTCACTTTAGGGTAAACATATCCATGTGTATTTTCAAGAGTAAGCACATGCATCACTATCTAGTACATAATTTAATATTTAACAGTTAGAATATACACAGATATTTCATCATGTGGATGCTCCTGGGTGCTTTATTTTGTTTTGTTACCATTAGCATCCCTGAACACTGCCTTCAGTTCATAATTAACCAAAATTATTATCTTGAATGCAAATTTTGTGCACACATTGAGGCAAATCCAGAAGAAGACATAAACAAAAGCAAAACAAAGCAACAACAATAAAACTATAAACTATAAATTTAAGAAAGTTTAAAAATAAAACATTTTACTTGAACCTTGGAATCCTCATGGTTTTGTTTAGGAAAGAACAGGTGCAGTGTCTCTCAGGGCCTGATGTGGTAAAACAGGAAGCAGAAACTCTTAAAAATGACAGGAAATTCTTCCATAACCCCTCTCTGCTATTGCATCTGGGGTTCACCCGAGTGCATTGCAACCTCATTGCATCTAAACTTGATGACATAGATTAAAGCTCTCTGTAGAAAGAAACTCAAAACATAAGCAGGGTAGAGGGTACCCTTTCTAGTTATATCTATTAACAACCTGCCCAAGCCCTGGAGTCAAATTCAAGCCAGTGTCAGTGTCATACTTTTTCCCCATGGAACAGGACAACTGTCTTCTTTGATAAAACATCCCTACTATGCATTTCATAACCTGAGTTCATAGGCTTCACTAGCCATCTTTGGAGAACCCCTACTTCTTACAATATGAAGATGCCTCTCCTTTATGAGAGCTCACCAAGACCTGACCTAGGGATCTCTTACTAAGTAAAAGTGCATTTTATTTCTGAATATATTTTAAGAAAAATAAAAGCTCAGAAACAATGCTGTTACACAAATTAAAAATAGTATATATCTGAGGGATCCATACTCAAGTGCAGTCCAGCAGGGGCCCTCTCCAGCCCTCCCTAGCCCATGACAAGCAACATGGCACTTCCACACTTGACCCTCTGATCCTGAAGTCATGACACCATCTGGGCCTATAGAATTCTGCAGGGTCACCTACAAAGGTAATCCCAAATTTCCTATTTAAAATAAGGACACATGTGTGTCTCTGAATAGATACAACCATTGATAAGGAATGCAAATATCTTGATAAAACAAATATTTAGCTCAAATCCCACTGCCCCCAATTCTCTCAGGATTAATCAGTCTAATTTGTGGAAAGGTCATCTAATAAATTTTAGCACATGCAATTTATACACAAAGTCATGAAGAAATAGTGAAACATGCTGCTCCCAATTATTGTTTGCCAAGCTGGGAAAAAGTTCTTTGAGTAAAGAATCTAAAGAAAGGGGAATGAGAAGGAGCACAGAAGATGAAAGGTCATCTTGGACTCAAATTTGTGCAATGGTTATTAATCTAATGGAGGTTGTAGTCACCATATGGAGACCCAAGCACACAGCTCCCAAAGGCCAGAACACTGTCATGCAGAGCTCAGAGTACAATTAGGGGACCATAAGCAGCAACCCACCCCAAAAGGTACCTATGATGGAGGTAATTGCTTTAACAATAGAATAAAAATCCCAACATCCACATTCAGTTTTGTCGAAATTCCTAACCTGCACATGCATTTCCCAAATGACTACACACGCAGAGAACAGAGGAGATTCCCAGTCCATGGAGAGTGAAGAGTGCAGTCCAGTGTGGCTGCAGGAGCCACAGACTGAGCCACAACCTTGGATCCAGGAAAAAGGCATGAGCCCTGGAACTTAGACCACAGTAACGTGACATCCATTGTAGAGAGATGTAAGAGCAAAGACTCAGGAGAAAGAAAATGGATTAGCGAAAAAACACAAGTAGAGCATGTCTGAATCTGATATTCTCCCTTTGTGTGATGAGGAATAAAATTTGAAATCCATGCAGATTTATAGGCTATTGACTATGACATAACCTCTCTCTTTGCACTTTCCTAAATCCCAAGGGGTGCCCTAATCAGGAAATGCTGTTACAGTCTCAGCCCTGAGCACCAGTCTGCCCAGAGCTGTGTCAGAACCCAGAGGTGACCAAAACAGTCTCTTCTGCCTGCAAAATTGACAGTATGCTTTGTGTGCGTTTGAAAATATTTCTCCTATTACAACAATCTTTTGTAATTCAGAGGTTTAAATGGTGGTCAAGGAATCATTTATCTAATGATGTTCCCTTGGTGAATTGTAACGTGGAGTGGAAGCCCACAGCACTGCCAGGATCCAGACCTCTCCCTTCCATCTGCACCTGCCACTGGGGCTGGGCACTGTATCATCATTGTGTCACACACACATAGGATTACAATATATATTAATGCATATATAAGCTAAAAATAGAAGGTTCACAAAGTATAATTTATAATTAAAATAGCATTACTGATACCATTTGTATTTAATAAATGCCTCTCTTTTTATTTTACTTGCCTATACCAATTGATCATTTGTTACATATGCTTTTTCATTAAATTCATCAAATGTTTTTCTATTAATATAATATCCAGTAACCATTATAGTTTATTGAGATGCAGGAAGGTCACCAGAAAGAATTGTTCCTTTTCCCAATGCTCCCTGTGCGGCCACAGGATCTGAAGGCAGAGCTGACCTGATGGTCACCGCATGGGGCCAGCTCCACTCAGCTGTGTGCTTGGACCTCACATGCCAGCACAGTTCGGTCATGCCTCCAGCTGCCTCCACGCTACCTGGCTTCTGTGCTTGGGAAACAGTTTTCTCATAATTCTGACTTGTCTTTAGGAATGAGAATTTCTATGAGCACTTGTGCAGGCCCAAGCACACCTACAGGACCAAGCACAGAGGCCGTGATGCACTTTCAGAACACGACTGTCCCCTGACGCACACCTTGCTCCTTGCCTATTAGACTCTCTGAAACCCAAATTCCTGGGAGAGGCTGGGATATGAGAAGGACATCCCCACCCCTTTAGGAATATCATGAAAATGTCCCTTGCCTGTTTATAGGCAGGGCTTATCCTGTCATATATTTCTGTTCTCTGTTTTGGCCCAGATATTTCCAATCACACTGTGTTTGGGTTTCCAAAGTGTTTTCAGTTGCCTATTTCAGAACCCCTCTTCTGCTGACTGAAGTTGCTAATTCACAGTGAGGAGAGTGGAGGTGTTTCTGGACACACTTTGTATTTGAAAATTGTCTCTGCCACTTTTTATTGGATCCCCCATGTGCCCAAGGATATTGGTTTTGTTGGTTTTCTACATGCAGATGAACTGTTTTGTTCTGTTGGACAACTAAAATGGGGTTGTGGGAGCATTTTTACATTTGGTGCTGTCCCTCTTCCTAATCATTAGTTAGGAGTAAAACTTGCTTTTTTTTGTTCTATTTGACTTTATGGTGGATTCTCCCTAATTATGGAGGAAAGACCTGGAACACAGTATGGATATCACCAGGGTCATGATCACTTTGCAATCTTATTACACTTCAAGATGGAAATTTATTAATGATAAATAGTTTATTCCTCTCACTAACAAATATGTGGTCTGGCAATTCCTGTCCCAATAAGGCTTGAGTTTGAATCCTATTTCTTTTCATAGCAACTCTGTCTCCATATGTTTTTAATATTAGTCTTCATCCTGTTTCTGCACTTCTGTAATGCGATAAATAAATTTTGATACTTGAAAATTTTTTTCCAGATCTCTTTCTGTTGTTGTTCGTTTAAGGCCAAGAACAATTTGTTTCTCAGCTATGACAGTCCAAGAAGAGTTGCAAATTACACATTGGAAGCAACAGAAATACCATTAAACAGTTTAAATGATAAATACATTTAGATATATGGACATACTAAAATAATATTTAGTGTTTTAATCAACAAATGCTAAATACACAATAAAATGAGAATGATTAACAATAATCATGCTAATTAATAGAATCTTATCAATAAAATGTGTAAATGTTCTTTCTTCCCATGAACACAAGGATATCAGCAATTCACATGCATGAAACAGGATAAAATAGGAGAAATGTAAGACCAAGGTTTCCAATTCAGCTGTGAATGGCTTAACATAAAGCTAGAGTATCACGTAAACTTAATTATGTTGTCATAAAAAATTGACATTTATCCCAGGTATGCAAGGTGGATTGATCATGCATCAGTCAACGACTATAATATGTTAAATCAGTGTGATCATAGGTGAAATGGCATGATCATCTCAAAAAAATGAGGGTCTCCAGGACCAGGTGCAGAGAGGGCTGGGAGGAATGTTGGGGCTTTGCCTGGGTTGCCCTTTTCTTGTTTCACAACCTGTAAACCCCATATAACGGCTTCTGAATCTTTTCCAAGCAAGTCTATGATCTATGGAAATTCAAAGAAAGTATTTTTGCATGTGCTTTTTAAAAATACTGGTATGTGTCTTCATATTTTTCCTGCAATTTCTTCTGGATTTGGATAGGAGTTTAAATCAATTTTATTTCAGCTGCTTTTTGAAATGGATTCTGTTAAGTCAATCCTTGAGAATGGCAATGAAACATAACCTTCTATCATCATGCAGAACTGAATCCTCTGCTGGAAGGAGGAGGAAAAAAGGGAAAACTCACATGGCTTCAGGAACAACCTGTCTTTTGTGACATCAAGGACAAGGCTGCAATGCTTATTTTTAATCTCTTGTAAATTCTTAGGCTTTTACATGGAATGTTTCAATTATATTGCAAACACACACACAAAAGACACAGGATTTCAATGTATAAATTAGAGTAAAATAGAGGACAAAAATAGGAGATTCATTTTTTGTTTATTTTTCGTTATACCAAACAGCATCACTGAATCCCTTTACATTTCATCCTCTTTCCTCTATTATTACTATAATTATCTGCATTAATCAATCATTTCCTTGTGCTTTTATTATCATAAAATTTTCGTACAAATAAAGTATCAGGCTCCACTCATTTATTTTTCTGTGAAGATGCAGTGTCATAGGAAGAACAAAGTCACACTCCTAATCTTACCAAACAACCACAGTTTTCTGCAACAGAGTTGATATGTTCTCCCCTCAAAGAGACCAGTGATTCTCAGATGTGTCCTCAACTTCACCTTCTAGGCCACCCTGGGAAACTGAGAATGTTTCCATCTTCCACCAGCCAGCACAGCTCGTATGACTAGGAAATAGCTTTCTCTCTAGTGCATCTTGTGCTTAGGGAATGAGAGTTCCTGAACTTGTGTGTATCCAGGGGCATCTACTGGGGTTCCAGGGCTAAAGACACCCATCCACGACATGAGCATCACCTGTGAGATAACTGGATCCCTGCCCACTGAACTTTCTGAATTCCAGCTTCCTTAGGAGAGGCTAAGATATGCTGACAATATCCAAACTGGAGGGAGCATCATCCGCAGAACAGCTACAGGGTTCGTGTCAACCCACAGGTACCCTCCAGAGCCAGGTGCCTTTACAAGTGAGCCACTGCGAATCAGGGACACAGGTGTGCATCCTGCTGTTCTGGGATGTACCAGAGGCTCCCAGATAGGACAGGAAACAAAAGAATCCTTCTGCTGTGAAACTCAGAGTAGGTGGTGTAAGGACTCACTCCAGCCCACAGAGAAGAGAGGCCAGAAATTTCAGAGAGAAGATGAGGTGGTTTCCGCTTGAGTCTCTCAGTTTCCTCCTTCCAAGAAGACATATTTTCCCTGAACATTCCCTTCTGCTTGCTGTTCTGATTTTCCTATTTTCCTCTGATCTACAATGCAGGGTGCATTCATGGTTCATTTGACTTTCACAAGAAATCCAGATACAGACAGATGTGTCCTGGAATTGGGGACAGTGACATTGCATAGGCAACTGCATCTCCTTCTCACCAGGGTGGTTCACATTACCTACTGTTCCACATCTACCTCTGTTCCATGTGACAGAGGTGAGAATGTGATAGATGGAAATGACAAAGTTCCTGTGGAAATTATACTTTTCTCCATCTCAGTACTGATTCTGGTTCAATTTTATTCATGAATATATTTACTCATTGAAAATGTTTTTATTACCTGGCTCATAAATGCCATTGACTTTTTATTCATAATTAGAGGAAGAAAATCCTCTTCACAGGCAGGTATTTCTCCCCAGTATGGTGAAACAAACTACGATGACATAAATTTTATGGTTATTGCCACAAAACCTTATTTTCTGACCTGCAGTCAGGGTACATAGTGATTTCCTGTAAAGTGACCAGGGTGGCCATTGGAGAGATCTCTTTATCTTTATACATGAAACTGCCTTACACCCAGAAACCACACTGGCCTTCTGAGAGACATCACACTT
Organism: Tamandua tetradactyla; assembly: GCF_023851605.1. Taxonomy (NCBI): domain Eukaryota; kingdom Metazoa; phylum Chordata; class Mammalia; order Pilosa; family Myrmecophagidae; genus Tamandua; species Tamandua tetradactyla. The sequence continues at coordinate 61,182,392 of NC_135329.1, read as the reverse complement.
CCTCTGCTATTCAGTCAACTTTCTATTCATTCTAGGCACATTTTTCTGGGACTCTTGGATTTATCCAAAAGAACATGGCATCATTTTAGTCCATCCTCTGCCTGAGGAAGATCTCAACTGTGGGTATCTCCTAGAATTTGTGAATGATGCATTGAAATTAAGATTATGAAGTGAATGATTCAGACTATTAGGTGTTTCCAGGTGTCTTTCCCAAGTGCAGCTTCAAGAATCAGGTCCGGGACTGGTGATGACCTCACATATCCCATCCTTCACTTGCACTATCTCTGTGTTTCCCATCCCAATCGGTAATACTGCTGAAGTTGGATCATCCAACCCTTAAAGGGATGTCAGTAGGTGGGGTGAATTAGTGCTCAAATTGGAACAACATACGACCCATTATTCCATATATGATTCTGACTCCAGAGGCAATTACAAGGAACAGTTGTCTCTGCAGCTGAGCTCTGTGAATGATGAGGTCCCAACCCTGTATTACTGTGGGAAACACACATGAAGAGAAGACAGGGTGAAGATGACACCACCTTCTTATTAAGACAGGCAGGAGAGGGCTGTGCTTCAAGCATGTCCAGGGCTCACCATACCCAGGTGACCACTGCCAGGGGTCAGTGTTTAAATGCTGGGAAATTTGGGTATGACTTTCCCATCAAGGATTGATACTTTCCTCCTCTGACGAACAGATCACATTCTCTTAAAACATTCTAAAACATTCCAATTATGTATTGCCATTTTGATCTGAATTTCAGACACAATGTAGAGTTTCTCATTTTAAATATTCCTTTTTGAAATTTAAGTTTACTTTCCTTCTTTTTAATCTTCTGGATGGGTGCCAGGAATGGAAGTGGCATAATTTGGTGTTAGGTATCATTTTTCCTATAGCATATTTTAGTCACACCATGTCGATTTTAGGATGCTTCTCCCCTTCCAAGTTTGACCCAGCTTGTTTTGATGAATAGATGTTAATTTGGACAATAATTTTTTCTGCATGTATTCAGAAGAATATTTACTACTCTTGTATATTATATGATACATATTTATTAAATGAATGCAAATTAGATAATGTATTTTCAAATGCTTGGGTGATGAACTAGATACAGTTTCAAGTATGTGTCTTGCAAATTTTTAAGTAATTTTGGGGTACTTTTTTCTTCTTCGTATTGAAATTTTCACTTACATATTAGTAGTATTCTCTCCTTGTAAGTTACTTTTGCCTCTCTCCCATTATATGCATTTATAGAAAGATTTAATATAAGTATGATGCTATCTTCTTTAATGGATTAAATTAATTTATGAAGTAAGTGAAGGATACCCATATTTTTTGCTCTGTGGGGAATGTGATTATGAATATGTTTTTTTGACATTGAAGTATTGACATTATCTATAAATTCTAAGTCTTTTAATGCATGGACATCTATGAAATTGTATACATACCATTAATTTGTTCATTTTTTGTCATAAATTCTATACAATGTTAACTCATTGCTTGTTTTGTTTTCTGTAGGATCTGCAATGACATTTGGCTTTCATGCACAATATTGATAATTTGTATTCTTTCTATTCGGTTGGTCATTATATATTATGTCATTAAACTATCTCTTGCTTTTGTTAATTTATTGTATGCTCTGTTTCATTTATTTCTTCTCTTCTCTTCGTTTTTGTTTCCCTTTGCTTATTTTGCATTTATTTATTAATAATTTAATATTTGATTGTTGAATTACTTATATAATATAGTATTAATAATACAGCAATTCAAGTGTACGTATTTCACTATATTACCTTTCCTAGTTTCTTCGCATCCAAAATATTTCAGTTACCATTTATGTTCCAGTACTTGTTCAGCACTTTTAATCATTTTCTTAAAATAAGTTGTTACAGCCATTCTAGTGAGTGCGAAGTGGTAGCCCCCTCTGTTTAAAATTTGCATTTTTCTATTGGCAACTGAGGTTCAATCTTTATTCCTGAGCACATTAGGCATTCAACTACATTCTTTTGTGAATTGTGCAGTCATGAATTTTCCATAAAAAACTTAGTGGGTGCAAGATTAGATCAGTGGTAGAATACATTCCTGTCATGCAGGAGACCTGGGATTGATTCCTGGCCCATGTACATCCCCAAAATGCAAACATGCAAACAGAAGAAAGAAAAAATAGAAAAGAAAAACAAAAATTCAACCAATGTTGCTGCAATGATAGGCTACTCATGTGGAAAATAGAAAGAAATGTAACCCCTGCCATACAGCATTCAAAACCAAAAACTTAACTGTGCATCTTCTTTGCATGTGGGGAAAGTGTATTATTTCAGACAAAAAATCCTTAACAAAATGTGGCTTACCAGTACTGTTTCTGATTGTTGCATAACATTTAATTAAAGCACTTTATCATTTACTTTTAATTGCAATGGTCTTCATCTTATTTAAATCCTTCTGTTCTAAAGAACTTTAAACTTCAGAGAGGAATACTCTTATCCGTGGGCCAAACTGCATTGGTGGGACAGGGGGACCTTCACCCAAGAGACATCCCTATCCAAGAGGGCAGGACCAGGAGACACACTGACCCTGAATGACAGCTGACATCAGGTCGAGCTGACTCATCATGGTTGCTCATTCTTTGACCAGCAAATACTTCTGTTTCTGGTAGGAAATGTACTGCCCAGTCCCCTCCCTGTTTCTGCTCTCAGGGTACTATGTTCACGGAGAAGAGTGACTCGCTGGGCTCGAGGTCCAAACTGTCCTCTGCCGTATTCAGGAGGGTCAGCATTGATTGTACTGGCTGTGTCTGATCACTCATGTATTCCTGACCCCTGGTGGGCAGGCCTGGCTCCTCTCAGGGGGATATCAGCAGATCTCCCAGGCAATGTAGGGAAAGACAAACTCAACATGCACACACTTACAAAGGTCTAAATTTTTTGAGTTTGCTATTGTTTTGCCTGCCAAGATACCCACAAGCCTAGGGTCAGTATTAGAAGTACCCGTGTGCTGATCACCCAGAAGAATGACAAATTTTGGATCCATTGCTATAAATGCAGATATAGCACATATATGTGGGTGTTTGTGTGTTCACATGTGTGTATGTGTGTGCTTGCGGACATGCACATGTATGTGTGTATATGTGCACTTGTGTGCATGGGCATGTATTTTGTGTACCTGTGCAAATGTGAATGATATGTTGACATTGTAGATTTGAGCATGCGTGGATTATGTGTGCTATGTGTCTCAGTGTACATGTGTTTCTTCATATGCACATGTGTGTTGGATTTATTGGTCTTCTACACATCAGGGTGTTAATGTGTGCCTGCTTACAGGTATGTGTAGATGTGAACTGGAGTATGTTTGCAAGCACCTGTCTCTGGGTGTGCTTGAGAGTGTGTGGTTCAGTATTGTTGCAATAGTAAGTAGCACATGACTCTGGAATGTGTGCATGTTTGTCTCTGTGTTTGTATGCGCTGTGTATATTTGTATCTCTATATAGGTGTTTGTTATAGGTTTAATATGCAAGTATGTGCATGCAATATGGGTATGTACATGCATGCGTGTGTGTGCAGGAGTTATGTGTGCAGTACATGTGTGAATTTGCTTTCAGCCCACAAGTTCTCTATGTGCAGTTTTTCTAATTGTGATCATCAATTAGAATGGCACAAAAGGTATAAAATTTCCCCAAATTTCTGGATTTATGTTGTCCGCAGAAAACTGTGCAGGAGCATCGGACAGGTTCCCAGGAAGGGACCTTAAGTTTTCCATAGTGTCCTGCATTTGTTCTGCCTACAGAGTGCATTGGGTTAATAAGGAATGTTCACTATGTCAAGACATTATATCCCCTTGTGTGGCATCTTTAAAAACAGTCTGGGGCAAATATCCCAGCCAGTAAACCTGGGCAGAAATTCTGTGAGGGAAATGCCCTGTGGGTCCACCTTGAACCCTCCTTGTACAGTAGGGCTGGGATGTACTCAAGACCCTCTGAGGACACCTCCAGGCCTCAAGCAAGGAGCAGAGGAGTGAAAAGGGGGCTTCTTCCCTTCTCAGCTGCTGGGATTCCATTTTTCAAAACTCTATTTACAGCAGGAATGTAAATGAGACATTTGATATATCTAAAAATATTATGCTCCATTGGGTGCATTTATCTACCTCAATAAGTCAGTTAGGAGAACATTGAACAGAGGGGATCTGATCCTTACTAATGTCTTAGTAGAGAAAAGGTGGGAGACAGGATTGGATTGTTAATTTCTTGTGCCCAGAATTTTGGGAGACACCCTGATCGGTAATAGTTGCTTGACAGTTCACACTTGCTTTTCCTAATGACATTAATAATGAATGTCCCTGATACTCAAAGGTCTGGACACAACATTCCTTAATACATGTTTCATTCTTAGTTCACATTCTTTACATTTTAAAGGGAAAATGAAAGTCAGTAATCAGAAGAACTCTTCTGTCTTCGCAAAATTCAACCCAACAAAACCTTGGCCTTCTCTCTCTAGTCATGTTACTTCTAGTGCCTTCATCTCCAGTAATCTTCAAAGGTTGATGAATTTCTATATTATACTTTTTTCCATAATAAATTAGTATTTTGTGTTGCATCTGTACAATAGCATTTTAAAAATCTAGTGTTATGTGACCAGCCACAGCTTTGTCTAATAACTTCCACAAGTGCCAAATCATAATCTTTAGCTCTTGATACATAAATATTTTCTTATTTGTGGGTGAGCAGATCCCAGCATTTCATCATCCCACAGAAATTTACACAGACCTAGTGAACTTTCTTCCCTGTGACAATAATTTAAATCAGTCTCCCTGCAATTCCATCTGATCTGAATGACCAGGACATCCAGTCTGCATCTGTACAACACTAGGCAGCAACTAGTGTGACAGGTGCTCGTGGTTCTGGATGTTAGAGGCCATCTCCTCCCCTCCCACTTCCCTCAGCAGCCAGCCCTCATTTCTAGCTCTAAAACAGGAGGTTCTAATGTGACCCGTTCATATGGCTCATGCTGCTGTCTGTTGTTGACTGTCCTATTCCTTACATTCAAGTATGGAGGTCATTTGTCATGTAATTTACTTGACTTATCAAACAGCCAGGTTCCAGAATGCTCCATTCAACATTTTGTTCCTGAAACCATAAGCTTAAATAGAATTTTCAGAGATACAAGAATCAAAATTGGTCAATGTACAGGTAGGGACACTGAGGCTGCTTTATCTCCAGGTGGTAAATGTTCTGAAAGGACACAGCAGGTGTGCTGGTCTCAGAGAAGGTCATGTAGGTTCCATATTCTGACTGCCTGTTGATGATGACATTAATAACAATGACAATGGCAAGCATCTTTAAATTCTGGCTATAAAATTGATGAATAAATTTGCTGTGGCAATCCTCAGTTTCTGTCTTGTGAGATTGAATCTCATGGTGGATGAATTCACACCCTCAGGATGACACAGCAGAAGGGAACGGACCTGGGCTGGGCTCTCTCCCTCTACTGAGTTCTAGGACCTCAGCCATGATCCCAGGATTCATTGACAGAGGCCTGAGGAAGGCAGCTCTTGTGTGATTTTCAGGAGGCCTCACATTAGGAAACATGTTGATCGCTAGACATTGTGAGTTTTCACTTCTGAAAAACATTCAGTCTGCAGCTTTATGGACAAGGACCTGCATGTCATTCCCAAGTTGAAGAAGAAGTCTTTTCACTGAATTAAAAATTTATGGATTTGACAGAGTTAAGTTTGAAATGGACTTTTCTCTCATCTATGAATGGATTTCTAAGACAGCTATAACAAAAGAACCACAAAGTGGATGGTTCAAAAAATAAATATATTGTCTGGACTTTCTGGAGACTATAATCTTGAAGTCTGCAGGGGAGGATCATTCCTTCCCATCTCATAGTCACTGCTGTTTTCCAGATTCCTTTGGACATGACATTCTCTTTCATCATCACATGGCATCCTCCCTGGGTCTGTCTCTCTGTGTCCAATTCTGCCTTTATATAAGGACACAAGTTATCTTGAACTATAAGTCAATCTAATTCAGCCTGTCCACATTGTAAGTAACAATATAATCAGAACTAATTTCCAAAAATGTCCAAATTTACACCATTAGTGTGTAGGACTTGTATGTGTGTTTTGGGACTCAAATTGCAATCAGAATCAGTAAGCAAAGTATTGGTGAGCTAAGTACCTTCCACTGACTGATTGAACTTTTAGCTCAGAGGCAGGGTTACATTCCTTACAGCTCTTCCTAAAACAAATATCCTGAGGTCCTGGGTGTCCCTGCAAGTTAGGATATGTACAAGCAGTAAACAGGTTTAGGATACTGCTCATATGGAAGACACCTAAGCAGAAAATTGTGGTGTCTGAAAAAATAAATAAACTTAATGAGATTTTGACTTAAACAATGCTAAGTTTACAGTAATTATTCAGTATATTTTATACATATGCCCTTTCAGAAGAAATGTTCTTAAAAGTTAATTTGCATCAAACCAAGTCATTTTGACTTCTGTCACACATTGGGTTAGACACAGTTGTCTTAAGTTCAATGTGTTTGATACATTTGGCTGTTGCCACAAAACTTTTGAATATTCAGTAAAAACAAGCTAACAGAGGAGATAAATTGATCAGAATGCTTATTATGCAGATCAGAGTACTCAGTAGTTGTGTTGGGTACTTTGTAAATAAGTATAACCATGACACTACAAATGCATAGAATGTATTTCTAAAATTAACCTCATTCGTGGGCTATGCGTGATTCACTTACCAACTCCTTCATTCACTTTCCATGGCCCAGACACAGGAAGTCCTGAACTCAGTGAGGGAGGATCACAAGAAGTAGACTTTGTTCTCCTCATGCTCATTCAGCATCCAGAGGAGCCATGAAGAGAAGTAACGTCCCCTAATATCCTGTCTTTTTCTACCTTGTCACATCAAGGGAATGCTCACATGCAAAGCACCACAGATGACAGCACAGTGCACCTGGATTACATTTTGGATCTTTCTGGGCCAGAAAGAAAGAGAGATTGGCCCTGTGTCTGGGCCAAGAAAGCCTTGTCTGCAATTCATGGGCCTCCTGCACAAGAACATGAAACCCAACTGATTGTTCCTCCATCTGGAATTTGCATTTCAGGGATTCATACACGAATTTAATTGAATGAAGAGTCTCAGCACATGATTCACTATAGTTCTCTGTCCTCACATGTCCTGTCCCAGGTGAAGCTTCAGGAGTCAGGATCTGTCCTGGTTAAACCCTCACAGACCCTGACCCTCACAGCTTTGTGAAATATAATACAAGCAATAATAATGTAAATATAATTTCTGCATTAGAAATATAGATAAATCAAGTTATTACCTTGAAAAGATATATTGTCAGATCCCTAGGCATTAAATGCTTTTTAGTAAGGAAAGATAACTCTATTCTATTACAGGAGTCCCCTAAATCTCCAACTATTCCCAGCTTCTGATTATGTGGTTGATCCCTCCACTGGATTCTCCATTTCAGCAGGGCTTCCTGCTGGGATTGGATCCAACTGCACCTACGGAAGGGGTGGTGGTGATTGTCAAGAATATGCTCCAATCAAGCCACAGACTATGTCTTGTCCCTCAGGAGTAGAATCTCCACCTCCAGAGACACATCTAAGAATGAGTTCTATCTACAGCTGAACTCATTCACTGAAGAAAACAGGTCCAGGTATTTCTGTGCCATCCTACAGTGCTTAGACTGTGGGTGAACCAAGACACAATCCCCACATGCAGGAGAGGGCTGGGCTGCCAGGAGAAGCACTTGGGACCCACCAAGTGGAGGGATCAACCACATAATCAGAAGCTGGGAATAGTTGGAGATTTAGGGGACTCCTGTAATAGAATAGAGTTATCTTTCCTTACTAAAAAGCATTTAATGCCTAGGGATCTGACAATATATCTTTTCAAGGTAATAACTTGATTTATCTATATTTCTAATGCAGAAATTATATTTACATTATTATTGCTTGTGTTATATTTCACAAATCAAAGAGTTATGAATTTGGTTTCTTTATATAATTCTTCTGGATTAGATTTGCAGCATAATAATCTTACATTCAACTGATACTCTGGCACTTACAGTTAATGCTCTGGAATGACTCTCTGTCATAATCAAATCTGGGCAATTATGAAAGCAATAATAATAATACTAAAGTTTAAATGTTATGTTTCTTAATCACGATAAGGGCAGATCATTTTGCGGCAGAAAAATTTTTTCTGAAAACCCTCTTTTCTTTCCAGAATTTCAAAATATATATCCCTCCTCTAACAGGCCATTCAGAATATTTGTTCCCCAGATTAATTTTCCCCCACCATATAGAGCTCCATGATCTCTGGGGATAAGTTCAGAAAAGGGGGAATCCGACATGTCCCTATGTTAGTCATCTTGGTGCCTCACCTTGTTCTTTTCCATCATGGAATGAGATGCTGCACTTACTTAGAATGTTCATGTCTGATGCACAGCATACTGATCCTGATGGTCAAGGTAAGCCTGATGGCAATGGAAGGACACCCACTTCTCACTGGGGTGTTCAGGGAGTTATCTGTCATCAGGAACCCCAGGAGTTCTTCCTGAGCCCTCAATCCTGGATTTATGGTGGTATTACTCAGAATGAACACAATGAAGTTAGGAGTAGTTCTTTGCTGGGTTTGAAAATTTTTCTTGTGTTACAAGCTGCCCTTTGCAGCAGGAAGAGCTCAGGCCTCCCTGCTTCACCTGTTCCTTGGAACTGCCTTTGACTGAAATCTACAACTATGCTCTTGCCTGTGGGACAATGACCCTGAGGTGGGTCCAAATAAGGGAGAGCCCAGTACTGCTGGGTAAGACCTAGACCTGGAGACGGTGTGGTGATTCATCAATAAAGATGAGATGAGTGGGTTTTGGACACTGTCAAGACTCTTCCATTCCTGAACTGAGTAGACCTAAGATGCTGTCAATTAAGTGAGTTCTCCAAGAATTCCAGGATGTTCATCAGGTTGACAATTGAACAACGGATTATTGCAGGTACTTCTGCATTGTTATTTGAGCAATTAGAGATTGGAATGAAAATTCCATATAAAAATTATTTTACATGACTTACCATAGTTACCAGATATATCTCAAAGAAAATATTACACCTGCAAATGATGAGCCTGAGAACATAAAAGGCAGTCACAGATATATCCATGTACTGTTAAGTGACATACTAGGAAGGGATGAAAAGAGAGCCGAAATTCAAGCTCCCTTGCAGAGTGGCCTGTATTGGATACTTTGACCCCACAGTTCCAGGATCATGTAAGGACAGAGGCAGGGGGGACCAAATTTCTCATTTGGAGACTTGTTTTAAAAAGTGTGTTTCCCCTTCTCTCACAGTTAACAAGTGTTCCCACCAGTTTTCAGGGTCTCTGATGACACTAGAGAATCCAGCATCTAAGAGTGAGCATTTCTGAATTCCATGGTGTCAGTTTGGGCCCAGGGAATCTGCCAAAAGTCTTCAAATGTTTGTCACTTACAACAGCAATACTGTCCACAACCCTAGCTCAGCCATCCATGACAATGACGTCTGCTGAGGATAGTTCCAGCTGCCACCTACAACAAAAAACTTGAATGCACAGGATCATGCAAGATATGCTGTGTGGCCAATATTGAAGTGAAGAAAATAGGAACCATGGCTTTCAAAAATGTAGGGCCACAGATTCATTACCACTAAGCCCTGTGTCCAAAATAGAGGGAGCTCCAGGGAGGTCCTTAACACTGAATCCAGGGTATAAGACACCAGGGCAGGGCAAGAGGAGCTTGGGAACCTGTGACACACACACCAGGTGAAGGGACTTGTTGGGATGACTGTGGATCACAGAGCCATAAGGCAGGATCAGGGAAACTGCACAGGACCACAGAATCCAGGGGCCAGAACCAGGGCAGGTAAGTTGGGAGGATAAGGGAGCTCCCTTTCTGCATTTGGAAAGGGAACAAAAATGTTGCTGCCTTTCTGACTTGGAAACAGGTTATGAACAAATATCTCCCCATATTTATTATTTAATCTTTAGCAAATACTATTGAATATCCAGGCTGCATATAATCTTTTCATGAACCTATAAGGCAAAAAAAATTGTTAAGAAATGATTGGATTAGAACTGATCAATATTCAAGTGAGTAAATAGAAGGTAAGTGCTGTTCACCTGCCCTGGCTGCACAGGTGTGAGATAAAAGATGCAGGACCAGGGCAATTGGTATTTGAAAATCATGGCAGTGAAATGTGCAGACACCCAAAGAAACTTTCTAGCTCCCAATGGGGATTATATAAGCCTTAGGAAAATATCTGATAACACTAATTTTCTATATTTTCAGAGGGTAACTAACAATTAAGGAATGCCATCAACAAAATGAAAAGGGAGCAGCGAACACTCTTTTCTATATGGAAACTTCAAAAATCAAACAGAACCCATACTAAGTAACATGGTCAGGGAATATATGCATTTTATATATTAGGAACATATTATATGTGTGAAGTATATATATCTGAACAGAAGCACATAATTAATCCCTGGGAGTAAGGGCACATGGACCACATTCCCAGAGTCATTCTTGATTCCTAGACCCATGTGTCTCTTCATTCAACCCATTTCCCACCTTAAAGCAAATGAATCAGGGACTGCTGGGGGACAAGGGACAGCTCTGTGCTCTCTCAGGGCAGAGTCAGCATCCTCCTCCCCCTTGCCTCAAAGACAGTGACTTCCCCTCACCTCCTCTCATTTTACTAACAGAGTTACCTTCCAAATGCAAATCACCACGTGGCCAATGAATGAAAGCAAAGCACACATTTACTTAAATACAGGTCCCTCCCCAGTCTGAAAAATATTTCCTCAGCATCATGGACCTCATCCACAAGAACATGGAAGCCTTGTGGTTCTTCTTTCTGGTGGCAGCACCAAGATGTGAGTCTCAGGATTCATTCATGAAGGTAATGGGGTGATGGAAAAGAGCACATGACTCACTGTGGGTCTCCTTGTCCTCAGGTGTCCTTTCCCAGGTGCAGCTGCGGGAGTCAGGACCTGGCCTGGTGAAGCCCTCACAGACCCTGTCCCTCACCTGCGCTGTGTCTGGATTCTCATTAAGCAGCTATGCTGTAGGCTGGGTCCGCCAGGCCCCAGGAAAGGGGCTGGAGTGGGTCGGCTATATAACGGGTAGAGGAAGCGCATATTATAACCCGAAACTGAAGTCCCGACTCAGCATCACCAAGGATAATGCCAAGAATGAAGTTTATTTAAAGTTGAGCAGCACAGAAACTGAGGACACGGGCACCTATTACTGTGCGAGAGACACAGTGAGAGGAAGTCAGGGTGAGCCCAGACACAAACCTTGCCCTGCGGTGACAGGAGCAGGGCTGCAGGATGTGCTCCTGACCACCAGAGGGTGCATAGAGTCTAGCCCAGGGGCAGGAGGATAAAGGGGGGAGTACATTCCACCTTGCCTGGGGTTCCCTCTTGTTGCTTCATAACATGTAACCCAATATCCTGCGAGCAGTTCCATGATGTAGACAGAATACAAATTTAGGAGAGTTTTTTGTTTGTTTCTCATGCATGTTTAAATATATCCTACATCTATATTATATATATGCATTCTCTAATATGGTATGTAATTTTTGCGATATGTCCCAGTTCTGAATACGCCTGAAAGTGTGAACAAAGCTTGCATTTAACATCTTCGTGAAATTGTTTCCCTCAACTTAACTCACACTTCTGAAGAAGTTCAGTAATATAATTCCCCACCAACCACCACACAGAGCCCCATTTCCTCAAGGGAAGGAGGAGGATGTGGGAATCCAAGCTTCCCTGGGAGATGCACCCAAGGGCTTCACCTGTTTCCTTCTCTCATGTGGCAGCAAAGTCCATGTCCTGGGCTTCTATTAAGTCCTCTATAAATTATGATCCTATTATATAGTGCCATCATTGTGTCACACACACATAGGGTTACAATATATATTAATACATATGTAAGCTAAAAATTGAAGGTTCTCAAAGTATAATTTTAAATTGAAATAGCATTATTGATACCATTTACATGTAATAAATACTTCTCTTTTCATTTTACTTGCCTGTGCCAATCAATCATTTGTTATATATGCTTTTTTCACTTAATTTATCAAATTTTTTGATACATTATTATATTGATATTATTATATGATATTATATGATATTACTATATGATATTATTATAGTTTACTGGGACACAGGCAGGACACCAGAAAGAATTGTTCCTTCTCCCATTGCTCCCTGCGCAGCCACAGAATCTGAAGGCAGAGCTGACCTGACGGTCACTGCAGGGGGCCAGCCCCACTCAGCTGTGTGCTTGGACCTCACATGCCAGCACAGGTCGGTCATGCCTCCAACTGCCTTCACCCTACCCAGCTACTGTGTTTGGAAAACAGTTTTCTCATAATTCTGACTTATCTTAAGGAATGAGAATTTCTATGAGCACTTGTGCAGACCCAATTACACCTATAGGACCAAGCCCAGAGGCTGTGATGCACTTTCAGAACACGACTGTCCCCTGACACCACCTTGTCCTTGCCTATTAGACTCCCTGAAACCCAAATTCCTGGGAGAGGCTGGGATATGAGAAGGACATCCACACCCCTTTGGGACAATCATCCAAGTGAACCTGTGCCTGTTCCTAAGGCAATGCTTATCCTGCCATGTATTTCTGCTCCCTGTTTTTGCCCAGATTTTTCTGACCAAGCTGTTTGGGTTTCCAAAGTGTTTTCAGTTGCCTATTTAAGAACCCCTTCTCTGCTGGTTGAAGCTGTTTATACTCAGTGAGGAGAACGGAAGTGGCTCTGGACATATTTCTATTGTGGAACCTGTCTCTACCACTTATTATTAGATCCCACAAGTGCCCATAGGATGTGTTTTTGTTTGCTTTCAACATGCAGATCAATTATTTTGTTCTGTAGCACAATGAGGGATGTATTGTGGGAGCATTTTTACAATTAGTGCTGTCCTTCTCCCTAATCACTAGTGGGGAATAAAGTTTGTTTGTTTTGTTCTGTTTTACTTTAAGAGGTGGATTCTCCCTAATTCTGGAGGAAAAGCCTAGAACACAGTATGGATATGACCAGTGTCATGTTCACTCTAGCAATCTTATCACACTTTGAGATGGAGATTCATTAATGACAAATAGTTTATTCCCCTCACTAACTTATGTGTGATCTGGCAATTCCTATCCCAACAAGGCTTGAATTGGAATCACAAGTATTTTCATAGCAACTCTGTCTCTGTATCTTAATATTAGTCTTCACAGTGTGTCTTCAATCTGTAATGTGTTGAATACATTTTAATACTTGACATTTTTTCAAGATCTCTGTTTGTTGTTCGTTGAAGACCAAGAATAATATTTTTATCAGCTATGAAATGTCCAAGAAGAGTTGCAGACTGCACTGTAATGCTCATACATTGGAAACAAATAAATACCATCTAAAAGGTTAAATGATGAATACATTAAGATGTGTGGAACTATTTATATAATATTTAGTGTTTTAATCAACAAATGCTAGTTACACAATAAAATGAGAATGAGTTACACTAATCATCCTAATTAATAGAATCTATTTCAAAAAAATATGCAAATGTTCTTTCTTCCCAGCAAGGCCAGGATATCAGCAGGTCACATACATGAAGCAGGATAAAATAGGACACCTGTAAGACCAAGGTCTCCTGTTCAGCTGTGAATAGGTTAACATAAAACCAGAGCATCATGTAAAGTTAAGTATGTTGTCATAAAAAATCGGCATTTATCCCAGGGATGCAAGGTGGACTGATCATGCATCAATCAATTACAATAATATGTGAAATCAGTAGGATCATAGGTGAAATGGCATGATCATCTCAACAGAAATGAAGGGCTCTTAGGGCAGGTGCAGAGAGGAGCTGGGGATGAATGTTGAGGCCTTCCCTGGGGTGTCCTTTTCTTGTTTCACAACATGTAAACCCGATATAATGACCTCTGAGCCTTTTCTAAGTAAATCTATGATCTACCCAAATTCATACAAAGTTCAGGGTTCTTTGCATGCATTTTTTAAAAATACTATTGCATGCACCATTCTATTTTTTCTGCCTTTTCTTCTTGAATTGGATAGAAATGTAAATAAATTTATATTTCAACTGACTTTTTGAAATGAATTCTCTTAAGTCAATCTTTGAGAATGGCAATGAAAAATAACCTTCTACCATAATGCAGGGCTTGAGTCCTCAGCTGGAAGGAGGAAATTAAACCCTTGCATGGACTCAGGAACAGCCTATCCTTGTGGCATCGAGGACCAGGTGGCTATGCTTATTCTTAATCTCTTACAAATTCTGATGCTTTTACATGGAATGTTTCAATTATGTTACACACAGACATATGAAAGACACAGGGTTTCAATGTATAAATTAGAGGGGAAAGGAGGACAAATTAGCAGGCTCAACTAGTGTTCATTTTTCATTTTAGCAAACAGCATCACTGAATCCATTAACACTTCATCCCCTTTCTTCTTATTATAATTAGATGTATTAATCCATCATTTACCTGTGTTTTTGTCATCCTAAAATTTTCATACGAATAAAATATCAGGCTCCACTCATTTATTTTTCGGTGAAGACACAGTGTCATGGGAAGAACAAAGTTACACTCCTAATCTTACCAAACAACCACAGTTTTCTACAACAGAGTTGATATGTTGTCCCCGCAAGGAGACCAGTGATTCTCAGACGCATCCTCAACCTCAGATTCCTGACCACCCTGTGAAGCTGAGGACGTCTCCATCATCCTCCAGCCAGCACAGCTCCTATGACTAGGAAATAGCTTTTTCTCTAGTGCATTTTGTACTTAGGGTATGAGAATTCCTGAGCTTCTGTGTGCCCAGGTGCACCTACTGGGGTTCCAGGGCAAAGAACACCCATCCAGGACATGAACATCACCTGTGAGATAACTGGCTCTCTGTCCACTGACCTCTCTGAATTTCAACTTCCTTAGGAGAGGCTAAGATATGCTGACAGTATCCAAACTGGAGGGAGCATCATCTGCAGAGCAACCACGGGGTTCATGTCAACGCATAGGTACCCTCCAGAGCCAGGTGCCTTTACAAGTGACCCACTGAGAGTCAGGGACACAGGTGTGCATATTGCAGTGCTGGGATGTGCCAGAGACCCCAGGGTAGGGCAGGAGACAAAAGTATCCTTCTGATGTGAAACTCAGAGTACGTGGACTAAGGACTCACTCCTGCCCACAGAGAAGAGGAGCCAGATACTGCAGAGGGAGGGTGAGGAGGTTCCTACTTGAGTCTCTCAGTTTCCTCCTTCCAAGAAGACATATTTTCCCAGAACATTCTCCTGTGCTTGCTGTTCTGATTTTCTTATTTTCCTCTGATCTACAATGCAGGGGGTATTCTTGGTTCATTTGACTTCCATAAGAAATCCAGACACAGACAGATGTGTCCTGGAATTGGGCAGAGTGACGTTGCGTAGGCAACTTGCATCTCCTTTTCACCCTGGGTGGTTTTACATTCCCTACTGTTCCACATCTTCCACTGTTCCATGTGACAGAGGTGAGAATGTGCTAGATAGAAAAGACAAAGTTTTTGTGGAAATTATCCTTTTCTCTATCTCAATACTGATTCTGGTTCAATTTTATTCATTAATATATCCACAGAATAAAGATGTATTTATTACCTGGCTCATAAATGCCATCGATTTTTTTTCATACTAGAGGAAGAAAATCCTCTTAACAGGCAGTTATTTCTTCTGAATGTGATGAAACAGACTACAATGACATAAACTTGATGGTCATTGCCACAAAACCTTGTTTGCTGACCTGCAGCCAGCGTACATAGTGGTTCCCTGTAAAGTGACCAGAGGCCACTGGAGGGATACCCTTGTCTTTATACATGAAATGGCCTTACACCCAGAAACCACACTGACCTCCTGAGACACATCATGGCTTCTCTGCTATTCAGAGTTCTATTCATTCTAGGCACATTTTTCTGGGACTCTTGGGATTTATCCAAAACAGTATGACATCATTTTAGTCCATCCTCTGCTTCAGGGAGATCTCAGCTGTGGGAATCTCCTAGGATTTGAATGATAGAAATGAAATGTGGATTGTGAAGTGGATGATTCAGGCTATTACCTGTTTCCAGGTGTCCTTTCCCAAGGGCAGCTTCAGGAATCAGGTCCAACACTGGTGATGACCTCACATATCCATTCCTTCACCTCCACTGTCTCTGTGTTTTCCATCCCAATCAGTAGTAGTCCTGAAGTTGGATCCTTCAGTCCAAAAAGGGACATCAGTAGATGAGGGGAATTAGTGCTCAAATTGGAATAATTTATGACCTGTTATTCTATATTTGACTTTGACCCAGGGCAATTACAAGGGGCAGTTCTTTCTGCAGCTGAGCTTTGGGAATGATGAGGACCCAGCCTTGTATCACTGTGGGAAACACACATGAAGGGAAGACAGTGTGAGGCTGACACCACCTTCTTATTAAGGCAGCAGGAGAGGGCTGGGCTTCAAGCATGTCCAGGACCCACCATGCCCAAGTGACCACCCCCAGGGGTCTGTGTTCAGTTGCTGGGAAATTTGGGTATGGCTTTCTGGTCAAGGATTGATACTCTCCTCCTCCAATGAACAGACCACATTCCCTTAAAACATTATATAACTTTCCAATTATGTATGGCCATTTTTATCTGAATTTCAGTTACAATGTAGAGTTTCTCATATCAAATATTTCTTTTCAAAATTTAATTTTACTTTCCTACTTTTTAGTCTTCTGGATGGGTTCCAGAAATGGAAGTAGCATAATTTGGTGTTAAGTATCATTTTTCCTATAGCATATTTTAGTCATGCCATGTTGATTTTAGGATGTTCCCTCCTCTTTCAAGTTTGACCCAATTTATTTTCACTAATAGATGTTAATTTGGACAATGATTTTTTCTGCACCTATTGAGAAGAATATTTACTATTTCTGTTTATTATATGAATATACATATTTATTAAATGAATACATATTTATTAAATGAATACAAATTAGATAATGTATTTTCAAATGTTTGAGTGATGCACTGGATATAGTGTCAAGTATGTGTCTTTTAAATTTTTAAGTCATTTTGGGGTAGAAAAGATATTTCCTCATATTGAAATTTTCACTTGCATTTTAATAGTATTCTCTGCTTTTAAATTACTTTTGCCCCTCTCCTACTGTATGCATTTATAGAAAGTTTTAGTATAAGATTTATGCTATCTTTTTTAAGGGTTTAACGTAATTTATGAAGTAAGTCAAGGATATCCATAATTTTTGTTTTGTGTGGAATGTGTTTACAAACATATTTTTTCGATATAGAAATATTTGCATTATTTATGAATTCTAATTCTCTTAATGAGTGGACATCTATGAAATTGTATACATACCATTAATTTGTCCAGTTTTTTTGACATAAATTCTATGCTATGTTTCCTCATTACTTGTTTCATTTTCTGTAGGATCTACAATGATATTTGGTTTTCACGTGCAGTATTGATAATTTGTGTTCTTCCTATTTGGTTGGTCATTATAATGTTGTGTCATTAAACGATTTCTTGCTTTTGTTAATTTATGTTTCCTTATGTTTCATTTATTTCTTCTCTTATCTTTGTTTTTCATTTTCCTTTATATATTTTGTATTCATTGATTAATAATTTACTATTTGATTGTTGAATTAATTACTCATATTATATTGAGTATCAACAGTATGGTAATTCAAGTGTATAAATTTCATTCTATTACCTTTCCTAGTTTCTTCCCATTTAAAATATTTTGGTTATCATTTATGTTTCCATACTTGTTCAACACTTCTGATCATTTTTTAAAATAAGTTGCTGTAGCCATTCTACTGAGTGAGAAGTGGTAGGCCTCTCTGCTTAAAATTTGCATTTCCCTCATGACAACTGAGGTTCAATCTTTATTCCTGAGCATATTAGGCATCCAACTATATTCCTTGGTGAATTGTGCAGTCATGAATCTTCCATAATTAAAAAACTTAGAGGGTGCAAAGTTAGTTCAGTGGTAGAATTTTTACCTGTCATGCAGGAGACCTGGGATTGATTCCTGGCCCTTGGACATCCCCAAAAGGAAAGCATGCAAACAGAAGAAAGATAAAAAAATAGGAAAGAAAAACAAAAATTCAAACAATGGTGCTGCAATGATGAACAACTCACGTGGAAAATAGAATTAAATGTGACCCCTCCATACAGCATACAAAAACACACCAAAAAGCTTTATTGTGTATCTTCTTTGCATGTGGGGAAATTGTATTATTTCAGATAGAAATTCTTTAACAAAATGTGACTTACCAGTGCTATTTCTGATTGTTGCATGGTATTCTATTTAATTAAAGCCCTTTATTATTTAGTTTTAATTGCAATGGACTTCATTTATTGAAATCCTTCTGTTCTGGGGACCTTTGGAATTCAGTTGGTCCCATCCTTGAACCAAACTGCAGTGGTGGGACAGGGCACCATCACCCAAGAGACATCTCCATCCAAAAGGGGAGGACCCTATGGCCTACTGACCTTGAACCACAGCTGACCTCTGACCGAGCTGACTCTTAATGGCTGCTCATTCTTTGACCAGCAATTGATTCTGGTCCTGGTAGTGTTGTGGAGCCCAGTGTCCCCCCGTTTCTGCTCTCAGGGTTTTGTGTCCACTGAGAAGAGTGACTCATTGTGCTCTAGGCCCAAAGTGCTGTCCCCCACATTCAGGGAGAATCAGTGTTGGCTCTACTGGCTGTGTGTGATCAATCATGTATTCCTGACTCATGGTGGGCAGGCATGGCTCCTCCCATGGGGTTTATCAGCAGGTCATCCAGGCAATAAGGGGAAAGAGAAACTGAACATGCACACACTTACCAAGTCCCAGATTTTTTGTTTGCTACTGTTTTGTTTGCCAAAAGACTCACATGCCTAGGGTCACCATAAGAGGTACCGATGTGCTGATCACCCAGAAGAATGACAGATTTGGATCCATTGCTATAAAGCCAGATACAGCAAGCATATTTGTATCTTTATTTGACTACTCGCATGTGTGTATATGTACGCTTGTGAACATGTGTGTGTATGTGTGTATTTGTGCACTTGTGTGCATGGTCATGTATGTGCGTACATGTGCAAATGTGCATGACTTGTGGACATTGTACATGTGAGTGTGCATGGATAATGTGTGCTATGCTTCTCAGCGTACATGTCTTTCTGCACATGCATGTGTCTGTTGGCTTTATTGGTCTTGTAGAATCACTGTCTTCATGTGTGCCTATGTGCAGTATGTGTAGATGTGAACTGGAGTATGTGTGCAGGCACCAGTCTCAGGGTATGCTTGGGAGTATGTGGTTGAGTAGTATTGCAATAGCAAATAGCACATGCCTGTGTAATGTGTGCATGTGTGTCTCTGTGTTTGCATCTGCTGGTCTATATTTATACATATATATATATATATATATATATATATATATGGGTGTGTGTTATATGTTTAGTATGCATATATGTGCATGTAATATGTGTATGTACAGGTATATGTGTGAGTGCAAGAGTTATGGGTGCAGTATATGTGTGAATTTTTTTTCAGCCCAGAAGTTGTCCATGTGCACTTGCTCTCTGATGTGAACATCAATTAGAATGGCACAAAAGTTATAAAATTCCCCCAAGTTTCTGGATTTACATCATCCACAGAGGACTGTGCAGGAGTATCTGACAGGCTCCAGGGAAAGGACCACAGGGTTTCCATGGCATCCTGCATTTGCTCTGCCTGCAAGTACATTGGGTTACTCAGGAATGTTCATGATGTCAAGACATTATATTCCCAGTATGCAGCATCTCTAAAAACAGTCTGGGCCCCAGCCAGTAAAGTTGGGCAGAGATGCCAGAAGGGAAATGCTCTGTGGGCCCACCTTGAACATCCTTGTACAGTAGGGCTGGGCTGTACTGAGAACCCACTGAGAACACTTCACATCCTCAAGAAAAGAGCAGGGAAGTTAAAAAGAGGCTACCTCCCTTCTTCTCAGCTTCTGGGATTCCCTTTTTCAAAACTCAATCCACAATAAGAACGTAACTGACACTATTGGCTTACCTAAAAATGATATTATCCATTTGGTACATTTGTCTACCTCAATAAGGCAGGTAGGAGCACATTGAACAAAGGGGTTCTGATTCTTACTGATGTCTAAGTAGGGAAAAGGTGGTAGACAGGGTTGGATTGTTCATTTCATGTGCCCTGAATTTTGGGAGACCCCCTGATCACCTAATAATTGCATGACAGCTCACACTTATGACTTTAATAATGAATGTCCATTATCCTCAAAGGTCTGGACACAGCATTCTCTAATGCATATTTCATTCTGAGTTTATATTCTTTACATTTTCCAGGGAAAATGAAAGTCAGTCATCATAAGATTTCTGTCTTCTCAAAATTAACCCCAACAAAACCTTGGCCTTTTCTCTCTTGTCATGTTACTTCTAGTGCCTTCATCTCCAGTAACCTTCAAAGGGTTGATGAATTGCTATATTATACATTTTTTCTGTAATAGATTAGTTCTTTGTATTGAGTCTGTGAAATAGAATTTAAAAAATCTAGTGTTATGTGACCAGCCACAGCTTTGCCTAATAACTTCCACAAGTACCAAAACATAATATTTAGTTGTAGAAAAATAAATATTTTCTTATTTGTGGTTGAGCAGATCCTAGCATTTCATCCTCTCACAGAAATTTATGCACACCTACTGGAATTTCTGTGCTGTGAGCAAGAAATTATACCATCTCCCTGCAATTCCATCAGACCTCAAAGACCAGGACACCCCATTCTGCACCTGTACGACACTAGGTGGCAACTTGTGTGATGGGGGCACGTGGATCTGGATGTTAGAGGCCACCTCATTCCCTCCCACTTCCCACAGCAGCCAGCCCTCATTTCCAGCTCTAAAACAGGAGGTTCTGATGTGACCCATTCATATGGCTCATGCTGCTGCCTGTTGTTGACTGTCCTATTACTTACATTCAAGTATGGAGGTCACTTCTCAAGTAAATTACTTGACTCATCCAGAATCAAGGATCCAGAATGTTCCATTCAAACTTCTGTTCCTGAAACAACAAGTTAAAAATGGATTTTCAGAAATATGAGAATCAAATTGGTCATTGTACAGGCAGGGACACTGAGGCTGCCCTATCCACAGATGACAAATGTCATAAAGGACAGAGCAGGTGTGCTGCTGTCATAGAAGGTCATGTAGGGTCCCATTTTCCGGCAACCAGGTTGATGATGACATTAATAATAGTGTAACAGTAAACATCTTTCAATTTTTACTAGAAAATTCACAAATAAAGTTGCTGCTGCAATCCCAATTTGTGTCTTGTGAGATTGAATCTCATGGGGGATGAGGTCACACCCTCAGGGTGACACAGCAGGAGGGAATGGACCTGGGCTGGGTTCTCTCCCTCTACTGAGTTCTAGGACCTCAGCCATGATCCCAGGATTCATTGACAGAGGCCTGAGGAAGGCAGCTCTTGTGTGATTTTCAGGAGGCCTCAAATTAGGAAAGGTGTTGATCTCTAGACACTGTGAGTTTTCCCTTCTGAAAAACATTGAATTTGCAGCTTTATAGACAAGGGCCTGAATACCACTTCCTCAGATGAAGAGGAAACCTTTCACTGAATTAAAAATTTACAGATTGGACTTTTCTCTGATCTATGAATGGATTACTAAAACAGCCATAACAAAAGAACCATAAAGCAGATGTCTTAAAAAATAAATATACTGTCTAGAATTTCTGGCAACCATAAACGTGAAGTCTGCAGGGGAGGATCATTCCTGCCCACCTCCTAGGCACTGCTGTTTCAGAGATTCCTTTGGACATGACGTTCTCTTTCATCATCACATTGCATCCTCCATGGGTTTGTCTCTTTTTCCAATTCTGCCTTTATAAAAGGACACTAGATATCCTGGATTATGAGTCAATCTAATTCAGTTTGTCCTCATCTTAACTAACAATGTACTATGGACTAATTTCTAAAAAAGGCCAAATTTACACCATTAGCAGATTGAAATCTATGTGTGTTTTGGGAGCCAAATTTCAACCAGAATCACTAAGCACAGCATTGGTGAGCTGAGTACCTTCCACTGACTGATTGAGCTTGCAGCTCAGATGAAGGGTAGCATTTCTTACAGTTCCTTACAGTTCTTCCTAAAGCAGGTATCCTGAGGCACTGGGTGTCCCTGCAGTGTAGGGTGTGCACAAAGAATAAGCAGGTTTAGGATCCTGCTGAGAGTGATTATCCCTTAAGCAGATATGTCTGGTTTCTGCTAAAAATAATGATAGTTGTACTTGAACAACGTCAACTCTACAGTAATTATTGGGTATATTTTATACAAAAGCCCTCTCAGAAGGAATTAACTTGTGTCAAACTAAGTCATTTTCACTTCTGTCATGCATCAGGTTGAACGCAGTTGGCTTAAATTCAGGATGTTTGATACATTTAGCTGCTGGCTCAAAAATTTTGAGTATACAATAAAACAAGCTAACAGAGGAGATAAATTGATCAGAATATGTATTAAGCAGATTAGAGTACTCAGTATTTGTGTTGGGTACTTGGTAAATAAGTAAAACCATGAAACTAGAAACACATAGACTATATTTCCAAAGTTAACCTCATTCACTGGCTGCATGTGACTCATTTCCCAACTCCTTCAGTCACTTTCCATGGCCTAGACACAGAAAGTCCTGAACTTGGTGAGGGAGGGTCACAGGTAGTAGACTTTTTCCTCCTAGTGCTCATTCAGCTTCCAGAGGAGACTTGGAGAGAAGGAACATTCCCTATTGTCTCGTTTTTTTCTACCTTTTCATATAAAGGGAACACTCACACCCAAAGCACCACAGATGACAGCACAGTGCACCTGGAATTACATTTAGGATCTTTCTCAACCAAGAAAGCATTGTCTGCAATTCATGGGTCTCCTGCACAAGAACATGAAACCCAACTGGTTGTTCCTCCAACTGGTATTAGTGTCTCAGTGATTCAGATATGAATTTAAATGGATGATGAGTCTCAGCACATGACTCGCTAAGTTATTTTTCCTCAGGTGTCCTGCCCAGGTGCAACTGCAGCAGTCAAGATCTGTCCTGGTAAAACTTTCACAGACCCTGAAACACATCTCCTTTGTCTCTGCATTCTCCATCACAAGCAGGCTTCTGCTGGGATTGGATCCAACTGAATCCATGGAAGGGGCAATGGTGGTTGTCAAGAATATGCTCTAATGTAACCACAGACTATGCTTGGTCCCTCATGACTAGAATCTCTACCTCCAGAGACACATCTAAGTATACATTCTATCTACAGCTGAGCTCATTCACTGAAGAAGACAGGTACAGGTATTACTGTGCCAGTCCCACAGTGCTTGGAAGAGTGGGTGAGCCAAGAGCAAAATCCCCACATGCAGGAGTGGGCTGGGCTGCCAGGACAAGCACTTGGGACCCACCCAGAGCAGGGACCAACCCCATAATCATATGCAGGAGAAGTATGGAACTCCTCTACTGGTGTATCATTTCCTCTCCTTACTTAAAACACTTCACCCCTAGAGATCTGATACTATATCTTTTCTAAAGAATAACTTGGTTTATCTATGTTTGAAATGCAGAAAATATACTTACAACACTATTGCATGTATTATATTTCACACACTTGTGAATTTGGTTTCTTTATATTATTCTTCCAGATTAAATTTGCAGCATGAAAAGTTTATGTTCAACTGATACTCAGGCACTGGCAGTTAATTCTTGGGAATCAAATTCTGTTATAATCAAATTTAAGCATTTAATAATACTAAAGTTGAAGTTTCATGGTTCTTAATCACCATAAGGACAGATTATTTTGTGGCAGAATAATTTTATCTGAAAACCTTCTATTCCTCCCGGAATGTGAAAATGTGTATCCCTCCTCTCATAGCCTATTCAGGATACTTGTTCCCCAGATTAATGTCCCACCACCATATAAAGCTCCATGATCTCTGGGGAAAAGTTCATAAAATAGAGAATCTGGCATGTCCCTATGTTAGTCATCTTGGTGTCTCACCTTGGTCTTTTCATCATAGATGGAGATGCTGCACTTACTTAGAATTTTCATGTCCGATGCACAGAATACTGACCCTGATGTTCAAGTTAAGCCTGATGGCCTCGGGAAGGACACCCACTTCTCACTGGGGTGATCGGGGACTTATCTGTCATCAGGAAACCTGGGAGTTCTTCCTGAGTCCTCAACCCTGGATTTAGGGTAGTATTTCCCAGAATGAACTGAAAAGAAGTGATGAGTAGGTCATGGTGCATTTGAAAAATTGTTTTTGTGTTATAAACCGCTTTCTAAGCAGGAGGAATTCAGGTTTCCCTGTCTCACTTGTTCCTTGGAATTGCATTTGACTGAAAGTTGCAACTATGCTCTGGCCTGTGGGACAGTGAACCTGATGTGGGTCCAAACAGGGGGGAGCCCAGCACTGCTGGGCAAGACCTACACGTGGAGAGGGTGTGAGTGATTGTCAATAAAGATGAGATGAGAAGGTTTTGTACAGTGTCAAGTCTCCTCAATTCCTGGTCTGAATACACCTAAGATCCTGGCCATTGTTTGAGCTCTCCATTGGCATTTGGAAACTTAGATACTGGGGCAGTAAAATTTCACATCAAAAATTGTTCTAGATGAGTCATCAATAGTGTTTTCACAACATGTGATAGAGATAGCTTTCTCCTCATTGAGTTCACAGTGTGACATGAGTGTCCATTAAATACCAAAGACTGAGGATGTGAATTCCAGGTACTCTTGTGGTAATGAATGGTCACAAAATTGTTCATAAACATGTGTACTGTGCCCATGATGAATCACAATCTCCAGATATATCACTAAGAAGATGTTGAAACTGCAAAAGATGAGCCTGAGAATATAAAAGGGACTCCCAGACATGGCCATGTACTACTCAGTGAGATATTACAGAGGGATGGAAAGAGTGGCCAAACTCAAAGCTCCCCTGCAGAGTGACCTTCAGGGGGCACTTACCCCACAGCTCCAGGATCATGTGATGACAGAGGCAAGGGTTCACATATTTATCAGTTGAAGTCTTGTTTAAAAACGTGTGTATACCTTCTCTCCCAGTGAACAGTTCTTCTGACCACTTACCAGGGTCTCTGATGACCTGGAGAGCCCAGCAACTAAGAGTGAGCATCTTACTGATGTCCATGGTGTCAATTCAGACTAAGCCATCCTGACAAAGGTCTGCAGATGCTGGCCAGTTACAACAGCAATATTGTCCACAGCACTAGCTCAGCCATTCATGACATGTCCAGCCATCCTAGGACAGTTCCAGCTGCCACATACAATCTAAAACTTGAATGTCTAAGATTGTACAAGATGTGTTCTGCAGCCCATGATGAAGTGACAAAAATAGGAAGCCAGGCCTACAGCACTGTAGGACCAGGGTTTCAGAACACTAAACCCCATGTCCAGAACAGAGGTAGCTGCAGGGAGCTCATTATTAACACTGAGTCCAGGGTCTAAGACACCAGGGCAGGGTAAGGGAAGCTTGGGAACATGTGACACACATAGTAGATGAAGGGACATGGTGCTAGGACTGGTGATCACAGGGCCAAGGGGCAGGATAAGGGAAGCTGCTCAGGACCACAGAATCCAGGGGCCAGAATCAGGGCTGGTGAGTTGGGAGTAGAAGGGAGTTCCCTTTCTGCATTCAGAAAGGGGACAAAATCACATTACTGCCTTTCCAACTTGGAGATAGGCTAAAAAATTAATTTCTTTCCATGTTTATTAATTAAAATTTAGCAAATATTATTGAATATGCAGGATGCAATATGTTGCTTTCAAGTTGTATTCATGAACTGATCAGGTAGAAAGATGAATTAAGAAATGAGTTGCTCAGAACTGATCAATGTTCTGGTGAGAAAATAGAAGGTAAGTGGTGTTCACCTGCCCCAGCTGCAGAGGTGTGAGATAAAAGATGCAGGACGAGGGCATTTGATAATCATGGTGGTGTGATGAGAGGACATGCAAAGGAACCTTCTGGTCACATTGGGGATTATATAATCAATAGGTCTAAGGACAATATCTCACAGCACTGACAATGTACTAAAATTTCATAGGGGAAATAACAATTAAGGAATGACATCAAGAAAGTGAGAAGGTAGCCAAAAACACATTTTTCTACACTAACACTTCAAAAATCAAACAGAACCCATATTAACTAACATGATCAGGGAATATATACATATATATTAGGATCATATTATATATTTGGAGTTTGTGTATTTGAATAGAAACACAAGGATTAATCCCTGGGAGTAGGGCACATGAACGACATTCTCAGAGTCATTCTTTACCTCTGGACCCATGTGACTCTTCATTCACCCCATTTCCCACCTTAAAGCAAATGAACCGGGGACTGCTGGACAAGGGACAGCTCTGTGTTCTCTCAGGTCAGTCAGCATCCTCCTCCCAGTCATCTCAAAGACAGTAACTTCCCCTCACCTCTTTTCATTTTACTAACAGAGTTACCTCCCAAATGCAAATCACCAAGTAGTGAATGGATGAAAACAAAGCAGCATTTACTTAAATTCAGGTCCCTTCTCAGTCTGGAAAATATTTCCTGAGCATCATGGACCTCATCCACAAGAACATGGAAGCCTTGTGGTTCTTCTTCTTTCTAGTGGCAACTCCAAGATGTGAGTCTCAGGATTCATACATGAAGGTAATGGGGTGATGGAAAAGAGCACATGACTCACTGTGGGTCTCCTTGTCCTCAGGTGTCCTTTCCCAGGTGCAGCTGCGGGAGTCAGGACCTGGCCTGGTGAAGCCCTCACA
The DNA here is from genome assembly GCF_023851605.1 of Tamandua tetradactyla. Classification (NCBI taxonomy): domain Eukaryota; kingdom Metazoa; phylum Chordata; class Mammalia; order Pilosa; family Myrmecophagidae; genus Tamandua; species Tamandua tetradactyla. Next base: position 61,155,507 of record NC_135329.1, on the reverse strand, counting down.
GACCCTGTCCCTCACCTGCGCTGTGTCTGGATTTTCATTAGGCAGCTATGGTGTAAACTGGGTCCGCCAGGCCCCAGGAAAGGGGCTGGAGTGGGTCGGTGTAATATGGGCTGATGGAAGCACATATTATAAGCCAAATCATAAGTCCCGACTTGGCATCACTAAGGATAACTCTAAGAGCGAAGTTTATTTGAAGTTGAGCAACACGGTAACCGAGGACACGGGCACCTATTACTGTGCGAAAGACACAGTGAGAGGAAGTCAGGGTGAGCCCAGACACAAACCTGCCCCACAGGGACAAGAGGGGCAGGGCTGCAGGAGACGCTCCTGACCACCAGAGGGCGCATAGGGTCTAATATCGCGAAGGAGGAGAAAGGGAGGGGAGGACTTGCCTGTCCTTGCCTGGGGTTCCCTCTTGCTGCTTCATAAAGTAACACAATATCCTGCGAGAAGTTCTATGGTGCAGAGAGAATTCAAGTTTAGGAGAGTTTTTGGTTTGTTTCTAATGTATGTTTAAATACATCCTACGTATATATTCTGTGTATGTATTATGTAATATTGTATGTAAATTTTATGGAACTTCCCATCCCGTTTGTGAATCTGCCTGAAAGTGTGAAGAACTTACATTTAGCATCTTGGTGAAATTGTTTCCCTCAACTAAGCTCACATTTCTGAAAAGGGTCAGTCAAATAATCCCCCATCAACCACCACTCTGAGCCCCATTTCCTCAAGGGAAGGAGGAGGATGTGGGGATCTAAGGCTTCCCTGGGAGATGCACCCAAGGGCTTCACCTATTCCCTCCTCTCCTGTGGCAGCAAAGTCCATGTCCTGGGCTTCTACTGAGTCCTCTATAAATTATAATTCTATTATTCAGTATCATCATTGTACCACACACACACATCAGATTACAATATATAGTAATACATATAAAAGCTAAAAATCTAAGGTTCTCAAAGTATAATTTAAAATTGAAAGAGCATTACTGACACCCTTTATATGTAATAAATACCTTCCTTCTCATTTTACTTGGCTGTACCAATCAATCATTTATTATATTGCTTTTTTGCTTAATTCATCAAATCTTTTTTTTTATTAATACAATACCAAGTACCCATTATAGTTTACTGAGATGCAGGCAGGACACCAGAAAGAGTTGTTCCTTCTCCCAGTGCTCCCTGCGCAGCCACAGGATCTGAAGGCAGAGCTAACCTGGCGGTCACTGCAGGGGTCCAGCCCCACTCAGCTGTGTGCTTGGACCTCACATGCCAGCACAGGGCGGTCATGCCTCCAACTGCCTCCACCCTACCCAGCTTCTGTGTTTGGGAAACAGTCCTCTCATAATTCTGATTTGTCTTAAAGAATGAGAATTTCTATGGTCACCTATGCAGGCCCAAGTACACCTACAGGACCAAGCACAGAGGCCGTGACGCACTTTCAGAACATGACTGTCCCCTGATGCACACCTTGCTCCTTGCCTATTAGACTCTCTGAAACCCAAATTCCTGAGAGAGCCTGGGATATAAGAAGGACATCCCCACCCCTTTTGGAAAATCATCCAAGTGACCCTGTGCCTGTTCCTAAGGCAATGCTTATCCTGCCATGTATTTCTGCTCCTTGTTTTTACCCAGATTTTTCTGACCAAGCTGTTTGGGTTTCCAAAGTGTTTTCAGTTGCCTATTTCAGAGCCCCTCCTCTGCTGGTTGAAGCTGTTTATACTCAGTGAGAAGAATGGAGAGGGATCTGGACATATTTCTATTGTGGAACCTGTCTCTACCACTTATTATTAGATCCCACAAGTGCCCATAGCATTGGTTTCTGTTTGCTTTCTACATGCAGATCAATTATTTTGTTCTATAGCACAATGAGGGATGTATTGTGGGAGCATTTTTACAATTGGTGCTGTCCTTCTCCCTAATCACTAGTGGGGAATAAAGTTTGTTTGTTTTGTTCTACTTTACTTTAAGAGGTGGATTCTCCCTAATTCTGGAGGAAAAACCTAGAACACAGTATGTATATGGCCAGTGTCATGTTCACTCTGCAATCTTATTAAATTGAGATGGAGATTTATCAATGACATATAGTTTATTCTCCTCACTAACTTTTGTGTGATCTGGTAATTCCTGTCCCAGCAAGGCTTGAAATGGAATTGAAATTATGTGCATAGCAACTCTGTCTCCATATCTTAATATTAGTCTCCACACTGTATCTGCAATCTGTAATGTGTTGATTACATTTTAATATTTGACATTTTTTCAAGATCTCTGTTTGTTGTTGTTCATGTAAGACTAAGAGAAATATTTTTCTCAGATATGAAATGTCCAAGAAGAGTTGCAGATTGTACTGTAATGCTCACACATTGGAAGCAACATTAATACCATCAAACAAGTTGAATTATGAATACATTTAGATATATAAACATATTAATATAACATTTAATGTTTTAATCAACAAATGCTAGTTACGCAATAAAATGAGAATGGGTTACACTAATCATGCTAATTAATAGAATCTATTTCAATAAAATATGCAAATGTTCTTTCTTCCTAGTAAGGCCAAGATATAGGCAAGTTACATGCATGAAACAGGATAAAATAGGACACTGTAACACCAAGGTTTCCTATTGAGCTCTGAATGGGTTAACGTAAAACTAGAGTATCACATAAAATAAACTATGTTGTCATAAAAAATTGGCATTTATCCCAGGGATGCAAGGTTGACTGATCATGCATCAATCAATTACTATAGTTTGTGGAATCAGTAGGATCATAGGTGAAATGGCATGATCATTTCAACAGAAATGAGGGGCTCCTGGACAGGTGTGGAGAGGGGCTGGGGAAGAAGGTCAGGGCATTGCCTGGGGTGACCTTTTCTTGTTTCATAACATGTCAACCCAATATAATAGTCACTGAGTCTTTTCTAAGTAAATCTATGATCTACCCAAATTCAAATAAAGTTCAGAGTTCTTTGCATGTGTTTCTTAAAAAATATATTACATGCATCTTTCTATTTCTTTCTGCCCTTTCCTCTGGATTTGGATAGAAGTGTAAATGAATTTATATTTCAGCTGATTTTTTGAAAGAATTCTCTTAAGTCAATCTTTGAGAATGGCAATGAAAAGTAACCTTCTACCATCATGCAGGGCTTGAGTCCTTAGCTGGAAGGAGGAAAAGTAAACCCTCACCTGGTCTCAAGAGCAGCCTGTCCTTTTGGCATTGAAGACCAGGTTGCTATGCTTCTTCTTAATCTCTTATAAATTCTGATGCTTTTACATGGAATGTTTCAATTATATTGCACACAGACAAATGAAAGACACAGGGTTTCAATGTATAAATTAGAGGAGAATAGAGGCCAAAATTAGCAGACTCAACTATCATTTATTTTTCATTTTAGCAAACAGTATCACTGACTCCATTAACGCTGCATCCTCTTTCTTCTATTCTTACTGCAATTAGATGTATTAAGCATTCATTTACTTATATTTTGTCATCCTAAAATTTTCCTACAAATAAAATATCAGGCTCCACTCATTAATTTTTCTGTGAAGATGCAGTGTCATAGGAAGAACAAAGTCACACTCCTAATCTTACCGAACAACCACAGTTTTCTGCAACAGAGTTGATATGTTGTCCCCTCAAGGAGACCAGTGTTTCTCAGAAGTGTCCTCAACCTCACATTCTCAACCACACTGTGAAGCTGAGGATGTCTCCATCTTCCTCCAGCCAGCACAGCCCCTATGACTAGGAAATAGCTTTCTCCCTAGTGCATCTTGTGCTTAGGGAATGAGAGTTCCTGATCTTGTGTGTGCCCAGGTGCACCTACGGGGGTCTCAGGGCAAAGAACACCCATCCAGGATGTGACCATCACCGGTGAGATAAATGGTTCCCTGTCCAGTGACCTCTCTTAATTTCAACTTCCTTAGGAGAGGCTAAGATATGCTGACAATATCAAAACTGGAGGGAGCATCATGCATAGGACAGCCTCAGGGTTCATGACAACTCACAGGTACCTTCCATAGCCAGGTGAATTTACAAGTGAGTCACTGAGAGTCAGAGACAGAGATGTGCATATTGAAGTGCTGCAATATACCAGAGACCCCAGGGTAGTGCAGGAGACAGAAGTATCCTTGTGCTGCGAAGCTCAGAGTAGGTGGACTAAGGACTCACTCCTGCCCACAGAGAAGAGTGCCCAGATGTTGCAGAGGGGGGGTGAGGAGGTTCCTACTTGATTCTCTCAGTTTCCTCCTTCCAAGAAGACATATTTCCCAGAATATTCTCCTGTACTTGCTGTTCTGATTTTCTTATTTTCCTCTGATCTACAATACAGGGGCTATTCATGGTTCATTTGACTTTCACAGGAAATCCAGACACAGACAGATGTGTCCTGGAATTGGGCACAGTGACATTGCTCACACAACTTGCATCTCCTTCTCACCTGGGTGGTTTCACATCCCCTACTGTTCCAGATCTTCCACTGTTTCATGTAACAGAGGTGATAAGGTGATAGATAGAAAAGACAAAGTTCCTGTGGAAATTATTCTTTTCTATATCTCAATGTAGATATGGTTCAATTTTATTCATGAATATATCCACACAATTAAGATATATTTATTACCTGGCTCATAAATGTCATTGACTTTTTTTCAAACTTAGAGGAAGAAAATCCTCTTCACAGGCAGTTATTTATTCTGAACACGATGAAACAGACTATAAGAACATAAATTTCATGGTCATTGCCACGAAACCTTGTTTGCTGACCTGCAGTCAGGGTTATAGTGGTTCCCTTTAATGTGACCACAGTGGCCAATGGAGGGATCATCTTGTCTTTATACGTGAAATGGCCTTACACCCAGAGACCACACTGGCCTCCTGAGACACATCACAGATTCTCTGCTATTCAGTCAAATTTCTATTCATTCTAGGCACATTTTTCGGGTTTTCTTGGGATTATCTAAAAGAATATGACATCATTTTAGTCCATCCTCTGTTTCAGGGAGTTCTCAGCTGTGGGAATCTCCTAGGACTTGTGAATGACACAACTGAAATGCGGATTGTGAAGTGGATTCCGGCTATTACTTGTTTCCAAGTTTCCTTTCCCAAGTGCAGCTTCAGGAATCAGGTCCAAGACTGGTGATGACCTCACATATTCCTTCCTTCACCTGCTCTGTCTCTGTGTTTTCCATTCCAATCAGTAATACTGCTGAAGTTGGATCCTCCAGCCCCTAGAGGGACATCAGTAGATGAGAAGAATTAGTGCTCAAATTGAAATAACATATGAGCTGTTATTCCATACTTGACTCTGACCCCAGAGGCATTTACAAGGGAGAGTTCTCTCTGCAGCTGAGCTCTGTGAATGATGAGAACCATCCCTGTATCACTGTGGAAAACACATGTGAAGGGAAGACAGCGTGAAGCCAACACCACCTTCTTATTAAGGCAGCAGGAGAGGGCTGGGCTTCAAACATGTTCAGGACCCACCATGCCCAGGTGACCACCCCAGGGGTCTGTGTTCAAGGGCTGGGAAATTTGGGTATGACTTTCCAGTCAAAGATTGATACTTTTCTCCTCTGATGAACAGACCATATTCCCTTAAACATTCTACAACATTTCAATTATGTATGGCCATTTTTACCTGAATTTCACTCATGATGTAGAGTTTCTCACATCAAATATTCCTTTTTGAAATTTGATTTTACTCTCCTTCCTTTTACTCTCCTGGATGGGTGCCAGGAATAGAAGTGGCATAATTTGGTGTTAAGCATTTTTCCTACAGCATATTTTAGTCTCTCCATGTTAATTTTAGGATGCTCCTCTGTCCTCTTCCCAGTTTTACCCAATTTATTTTTATGAACAGATGTTAATTTGGACAATAATTTTTTCTGCACCTAATGAGGATATTTGCTATTCTTGTTTATTATATGAATACATACTTATCAAATGAACACAAATTAGATAAATTATTTTCAAATGTTTCAGTGATGCACTGGACATAGTGTCAATTATGTGCCTTGTAAATTTTTAATTAATTTTGATGTTCCCTTTTATTCTTCATATTGAAATTTTCACTTACTGATTAATAGTATTTTCTCCTTCTAAATTACTTTTGCCCCTCTCCTACTCTATGCATTTATAGAAAGTTTTAATATAAGATTGATGCTATATTTTTTAAGTGTTTGAAATAACTTACAAAGTAAGTCAAAGATATCCATAATTTTTGTTTTGTGGGAATGTGTTTGCAAATGTATTTTTGATAGAGAAATATTGGCATTGTCTATAAATTCTAAGTGTTTTAATGAGTGGATATCTACAATATTGTACACGTTCCATTAACTTGTCCACTTTCTGGCATAAATTCTATACAATGTTACCTCATTACATCTTTCATTTTCTTTAGGATCTACAATGACAATTGGCTTTCATGGACAATATTTATAATTTATGTTCTTTCTATTCAGTTTGTCATTGTAATATTATGCTATTAAACTATCTCTTGCTTTTATTAATTTATAGTATGTTCTGTTTCATTTATTTCTTCTCTTATCTTTGTTTTTCATTTTCCTTTGTTTATTTTGCATTCATTGATTAATAATTTATGGTTTGATTTTTAAATCAATTACTCATATTATAATATAGTGCTAATAGTATAGTAATTCAAGTGTATAAATTTCACTCTATTACTTTCTTAGTTCCTTCCCATCCAAAATTTTTTGGTTACTATTTATGTTCCCATACTTGTTCAACACTTCTGATCGTTTTTCAAAAAAGTTGTTATGGTCATTCTAGTGAGAGTGAAGTGGTACTCCCATCTGTTTAAAATTTGCATTTCTCTCATGACAAATGAAGTTCAATCTTTATTCCTGAGCATATTCAGCATTCAACTATATTCTTTTGTGAATTGTGCAGTCATGAGTATTCCATAATTTAAAAATTTTGAGGGTACAAGGTTAGTTGAATTGTAGAATTTGTGCCTGTCATGCAGGAGACCTGGGATCGATTGTTGGCCCATGCACACTGCCAAAATGCAAACACACAAATAGAAGAAAGAAAAAAAAAGAAAAGAAAAACAAAAGTTCGACCAATGGTGCTGCGATGATGAAAAGTGACTCCTGCCATACACCATATAAAAAAAAACCCAAAATATAATTGCACAACTTCTTTGCATGTTGGGAAATAATACTATTTCAGATAGAAATTACTTACAAAAAAGTGACTTACCAGTACTGTTCCTGATTGTTGCATGACACTCCATTGAATTAAAGCACTTTATTATTTCTTTTAATTGCAATGGCCTTCATTTTATTGAAATCCTTCTTTTCTGGAGACCTTTGAACTTCAGAAAGGAATACTCCCACCAAGGGACCAAATTACATTGGTGAGACAGGGGCACCATCACCCAAGAGACATCCCCATTCAAGACAGCAGAACCAGTAGACACACTGACCCTGAACCACAGCTGACCTCTGGCCAAGCTGGCTCTTCATGGCTGCTCATTCTTTGACCAGAAAATGCTTCTCTTTTTGGTAGGGGATGTGCTGCCAAGACCCCTCCCTGTGTCTGCTCTCTGTGTCCACTGAGAAGAGTGATTCGCTGGGTTTGAGGTCCAAAGTGAACTCCCCCACATTCAGGGAGGGTCATTGTTGGCTGTACCATCTGTGTGTGATCAATCATGCATTCGTTACCCCTAGTGGGCAGGCCTGGCTCCTCTCATGGGGATATTGGCAGATCACCCAGGCAATTGAGGAAAGAAAATCTCAACATGCACACACTTACCAAGGTACAGATTTTTTTAGTTTGCTATTGTTTTGTTTCTCAAAAGGCCCACAAGCCTAGGTCCAGAAGTATAAGCACCCATGTGCTGACCGCCCAGAAGAATGACAAATTTGCATCCATTGCTATATACCCAATTAGAGTATGTATATTTGTGTGTTTATTTGTCTACCCACATATATCTATATGTGTGCTTGTGGACATATGCATGTATGTGTGTATATGCGCTCTTGTGTACATGGCTATGTATGTGTGTACATGTGCAGAAGTGCATAACTTGCACACATTGTAGAGGTGAGTGCACATGGGTAATATATGCTGTGTGTCTCAGTGAAAATATGTTCTGCATATGCATGTGTGTGTTGGATTTATTGGTCTTGTACACATCAGTGTCTTCATGTGTGCCTGTATGCAGGTATGTGTAGATGTGAACTGGAGTATGTTTGCAGGCACCTGTCTCTGGGTGTGCTTGAGAGTGTGTAGTTGAGTATTCTTGCAATAGTAAATAGCACATGTTTGTGTAGCATGTGCATGCGTGTCTCTGTGTTTGCATGTGTTGGTCTATATTTGTATATACGTGTGGGTATGTGTTATAGGTTTTGTATGCATGTATGTGGATGTAATATGTGTATGTACAGGTATATGTGTGTGCTCAGGAATTATGAGTGCAGTACATGTGTGAATTTGCTTTCAGCCCAGAAGTTCTCTATGTGCAATTGTTCTCTGATGTGATCATAAATTAGCATGGTGCAAAAGGTATAAAATTAATTCAAGTTTCTGTATTTACATCGCCCTCACAGGACTGTGCAAGAGCATCTGACAAGCTCCAGTGAATGGACCCCAGGGTTTCCATAGCATCCTGTGTTTGCTCTGCCTGCAAGTACGTTGGGTTACTAAGGAATGTTTACTAAGCCAAGACATTACATCCCCTGTGTGCTGCATCTCTAAAAACAGTCTGGTGCAAAGAACACAGCCACTAAACCTAGGCAGAGATGCCATGGGGGAAATGACCTGTGGGCCCACATTGAACCTCCTTGTACTGTAGGGCTGGGCTGTACTCAGAACCCACTGAAAACACCTCCCACCCTCAAGGAAGGAGGAGGGGAGTCAAAAGAGGGCTTCCTCCCTTCTTCTCAGCTGCTGGGATTCTGTTTTTTCAAAGCTCAATTTACAATAAGAACTTAACTGAGACTATTGACTTATTTAAAAATGATATTCTCCATTGGGTGCATTAGTCTGCCTCAATAAGGCAGGGGGGAGCACACTGAACAGAGGGATTCTGATTCTTACTGATGTCTTAGTAGGGAAATGGTGGGAGACAGTATTGGATGATTAATTTCATATGCCCAGAATTTTGGGAGACACCGTGATCACCTAATAGTTGCATGACAGTTCACACTTGACTTTCCCAATGACTTTAATAATGAATGTCCACTATCCCCAGAGGTCCAGACACAACAGTCGTTAATACATATTTCACTCTTAGTTCATATTTTTTACATTTTACCAGGAAAATGAAAGTCAGTCATATGAAGAAGTTTTCTGTCTTCTAAAAATGAACCCCAAGAAATCCTTGGCCTTCTCTCTCTAGTCATGTTACTTCTTGTGCCTTCATTTCCAGTAACCTTCAAAGGGTTGATGAATTGCTATATTATGATTTTTAACTGAAAAAAATTAGTGTTTTGTGTTGAGTCTGTACAATAGCATTTTTAAAAATCTACAGTTACAGCTTTGTCTCATAACTTCCACAACTGCCAAAACATAATTTTAAGCTGTTGAAAAATAAACATTTTCTTATTTGTGGGTGAACAGATCCTACCATTTCATCCTCCCACAGAAATTTTTGCACACGTACTGGACTTCCTCCCCTGTGAACAAGAATTTATACCAGTCTCCCTGCAATTCCAGTAGGGCTCAAAGGCCAGGACACTCCATTTTGCATCTGTACGACACTAGGTGGCAACTTGTTTGACAGGTGCATGAGGTTCTGGATGTTAGAGGCCGTCTCTTCCCCTCCCACTTCCCACAGCAGCCAGCCCTCATTTCCATCTCCAAAACAGGAGTTTCTGATGTGACCTGTGTTAGTTAGATTCAGTTGTCAACTTGGCCAGGTGAGCATACCTAATCTTGTTGCTGCGGACATAAGCCAACGGTACGTGAACCTCATCTGTTGCCAATTACATCTGCAGTCGGCTAGGAGGCGTGTCTGCTGCAATGAGTGATGTCTGACTTAATTGGCTGGTGCTTAAATGAGAGATCGCAATGTAGCACAGCCTAGCAGCTCAGCATTCCTCATCTCAGTACTTGCAGCTCAGCGCAGGCCTTTGGAGAAGTCACCCCGGGGAAAGTTGTTGGAACCCAGGGGCCTGGAGAGAAGACCAGCAGAGACCATCCTGTGCCTTCCACGTAAGAAAAGAGCCTCAGTGGAAAGTTAGCTGCCTTTCCTCTGAAGAAACAACAAAATAAATCCCCTTTTATTAAAAGCCAATCCGTCTCTGGTGTGTTGCATTCCGGCAGCTAGCAAACTAGAACATGACCCATTCATATGGCTAATGCTGCTGTCTTTTGTTGACTGTCCTATTACTTACGTTCAACTATGGACATTATTTGTCATGTAAATTATTTGACTAATCAAACAACCAGGATCCAGAATTCTGCATTCAAAGTTTTTGTTCCTGAAACAATAAGCTTAAAGTGGATTTTCAGAAATATCAGAATCAAAATTGATCGGGTGGATGCACTGAGGCTGCTGTATCCAAAGATGGGAAGAGTCATGAAAGGACAGAGCAGGTGTGCTGGTGTCATACAAGGTAATGTAGGTTCCCATAGTGTGGCTACCTGGTTGATGATAACATTAATGACAGTGACAACAGTAAACATCTTTAAATTCTGACAACAAAATTCATGAATAAATTTGCTTCTGCAATACCAATTTTTGTGTCTTGTGAGAATGAATCTCATGGGGGATGAGTTCAAACCCTCAGGGTGACACAGCAGGAGGGAATGGACCTGGGCTGGGCTCTCTCCCTCTACTGAGTTCTAGGACCTCAGCCATGATCCCGGATTCATAGACAGATGCCTGAGGAAGGCAGCTCCTGTGTGATTTTCAAGAGGCCTCAAGTCAGGAAAGTTGTTGATCTCTACATATTGTGAGTTTTCCCTTCTGAAAAATATTGTGTGCAGCTTTATTGACAAGGACTTGCATGCCATTTCCCCAGATGAAGAAGAAACCTTTCACTGACTAAAAATTTATGGATTTGACAGAAAAATTTGGCACTAGATTTTTCTCTGATCTATGAATAGATTTCTAAGACAGCCATAGCAAAAATTATGAAGCACATGGCTTGAAAAATAAATATATTGTCTGAAATTTCTGCAGACTATGAACCTGAAGTCTGCAAGGGAAGATCATTCCTGCCCACCTCCTACTCACTGTTGTTTTGCAGATTCCTTCATACCTGAAGTTCTCTTTCATTGTCACATTGCATCCTCATTGGGTCTGTCTCTCTGTGTCCAGTTCTGCTTTTATATAAGGACACCAGTTATCCTGGATTAAAAGTTAATCAAATTCAGTTTGTCATCTTCTTAAGTAATGATATATTCAGAACTAATTTCCAAAAAGGCCAAATTCACAACTTTAGGGTTTTGGACTTGTGTTTTGGGAGTCAAATGGCAATCAGAATCACTAAAAATAGTATTCAAAAGCTAAGTATCTTCCATTGACTATTTCTACTTGTAGATCAGTGCCAGGGTTGCATTCCTTACAGTTCTTCCTAAAGCAAGTATCCTGAGGCACTGGGTGTCCCTGCAGGCTATGATGTGCACAGGGTATAAACAGGTTTAGAATCCTGCTCAGAGTGAGTATCACCTAAGCAGAAATGCCTGATGCCTGCAAAAAAAAAACTTAATGAGGGTTTGACTTAAACAATGCCAATGCTACAGTAATTATTGAGTATATTTTATACAAAAGTCCTTTCAGAAAAGATGTTCACAAAAGTTAACTAGCGTCAAACCAAACCATACTGACTTCCATCGCATATTGGGTTGGACCCAATTGACTTAAATTCAGGCTGTTTGATGCATTTTGCTGCCACCTCAAAACTTCTGAGTAACCAATGAAAACAAGCTAACACAGGAGAGAAATTGATCATAATGTTTATTATGCAGATTAGAGTACTCAGTATTTCTGTTGGGTACTTGGTAAATAACTATAACCATAACACTAGAAGCACGTAGAATGTATTTCCAAAGTTGACCTCATTCATGGGCTGCATGTGACTCACTTACCAACTCCTTCAGTCACTTTCCATGGCCTAGACATAGAAAGTCCTGAGTTTGGCTAGGGAGGATCACAGGAAGTAGACTTTGTCCTCCTAGTGCTCATTCAGCTTCCAGAGAAGATTTGGAGAGAAGGAACATTTCCTTATTTTCTGGTCTTTTTCTACTTTGTCATATAAAGGGAACACTCACATACAAAGCACAACAGATGAAAGCACAGTGCACTCAGAATTACACTGAAGATCTTTCTCAACCAGCAAAACATTGTCTGCAATTCATGGGCCTCCCCCACAAGAACATGAAACCCAACTGGTTGTTCCTCCATCTGATATTAGTATCTCAAGGATTCAGACATGAATTTAATTGGATGATGAGTCTCAGCACATGACTCACTATGATTCTCCGGCCTCAGGTGTCCTGTTCCAGGTGCATTTGCAGGAGTCAGGATCTGTCCTGGTTAAACCCTCACAGACCCTGACCCTCACAACTTTGTCTCTGGATTCTCCACCACAAGCAGGGCTTCCTGCTGGGATTGGATCCAACTGCACTTATGGAAGGGATTATGGTGCTTCATAGAATATGCTCCAATGGAACCACAGACTGTGCCTTGTCCCTCATGAGTAGAATCTCCAACTCCAGAGGCACATCTAAGAATCCATTCTGTCTATAGCTGAGCTCTTTCACTGAAGAAGACAGGGACAGGTATTACTGTGCCAATCCCACAGTGCTTGAAAGAGTGGGTGAGACAAGACCAAAATCCCCACATGCAGGTGCAGGCTTGGATGCCAGGAGAAGCACTTTGGACCCACCCAGAGCAGGGACCAACCCCATAATCAGATGCTGGGAATAGTTAGAGAATTTGGGGACTCCTGTAATGAGATAGAGTTAACTCTCCTTACTTAAAAGTATTTAATGCCTAGGGATCTGACATTATATCTTTTCTAAGTAATAATTTGATTTATCTAAGTTTCAAATGTAGAAATTATATTTATGACACTATTGCAGGCATTATATTTCACACATCAATGAATTATGAATTTGGTTTCTTTATATTATTCTTCTGGATTAGATTTGCAGCATGAAAATCTTACATCAACTGATACTCTGACACTTGCAGTTAATTCTCTGGAATCAAATTCTATCATAATCAAATCTCAGCAATTATGAAAGTAATAATAACAATACCAAAGTTGAAATTTTACGTTTCTTAATCACAATACGGGTAGATTATTTTGTGGCAGAACAATTTTATCTGAAAACCCTCTTTTCTTTCCAGAATGTGAAAATGTATATACTTCTTCTAACAGGCCATTCAGAATACTTGCTCCGCAGATTAATTTCCCCCCACCACATAGAGCTCCATGGTCTCTGGGGAAAAGTTCAGAAAAGGGAGAATCTGTCATGTCCCTATGTTAGTTACCTTGGTGCCTCACCGTATTCTTTCCATCATGTACGGAGATGCTGCACTTACTTAGAATGTTCACGTCTGATGCACAGCATACTGACCCTGATGGTCAAGGTAAGCCTGATGGCCTCGGGAAGGACACCCATTTCTCATTGGGGTGATTGGGGACCTATCTGTCATGATTGGGGACCCTGGCGGTTCTTCCTGAGTCCTCAACCCAGTATTTAGGATGGTATTACCCAGAATGAACTGAAAGGAAGTTATGAGTAGATCATGGTGGATTTGAAAAGTTGTTTTGTGTTACAAGCTGGACTCTAGCAGGAGGAACTCAAGCTTCCCTGACTCACTTGTTCTTTGGAACTGCATTTTACTGAAAGCTGCAACTATGCTCTGGCCTTTGGGACCCAGTGACCCTAAGGTGGGTGCAAACAGGGGAGAGCCCAGCACTGCTGGGTAAGACCTAGACCTGTAGAGGGTGTGGGTGATTCATCAATAAAGATGAGATGAGTGGGTTTTGGACAGCATCAAGACTTGTCCATCCCTGGTCTGAATAGACTTAAGATCCTATCCATTGATTGAGCTCCCCAGTGGTATTTGGGAACTTAGATACTGGAATAGTAAAAATTCACATCAAATATGATCCTAGACAAGTTATCAATAGTGTTTTCACAATACATGATAGAGTCAGCTCCTCCTCAGTTAGTTCACACTGTGACTTGAGTGTCCATGTAAATCCAGAAGACTGAGGATGTGAGTTCCAGGCACTCTTGTGGTAATGAATGGTCACAGAAATATTCATTAACATGTGTACTGTGCACATATGAATCACAATCTCCAGTTATATTACAGAGAAAATGCTGCACCTGCAAATGATGAGCCTGAGAGTATAAAAGGCAGTCTCAGATGTGTCCATGTACTATTCAGTGAGACATTATAAAGGGATGGAAAGAGTGGCCAAACTCAAAGCTAACCTGCAGAGTGACCTCCAGGGGGCACTTACCCCACAGCTGCAGGATCATCTGAGGACAGAGTCAGGGGTGGAGATATTTATCATTTGTAGTCTGGTATTAAAAACTGTGTTTCCCCTTCTCTCCCAGTGAACAGTTGTTTTGACCACTTAGCAGGGTCTCTGATGACACCTGGAGAGCCCAGCAGCTAAGAGTGAGCATCTCTGATATCCATGGCATCAATTTGGACTCAGTAGGTCTGCCAAAAGTCTGCAGATTCTGGCCAGTTACAGCAGCAATACTGTCCACAACACTAGCTCAGTCATCCATGGCAAGGATGTCTTCCTAGGACAGTTTCAGTTGCCATCTCCAATCTAAAACTTGAAGGCCCAGGATCATACAAGATGTGTTGTGAAGCCCATAATGAAGTGAAGAAAGTAGGAACACAGACCTTCAACTTTGTAGGACCAGGGTTTTAGAACCACTAAACCCACTGTCCAGAACAGAGGCAGCTGCAGGGAGTCATTAACACTGAGACCAGGGTCTAAGACCCCAGAACAAGGGAAGCTCAGGAACATGTGACATACATAGCAGATCAAGGGCCACATTGTGGGGGACTGGAGACCACAGATCCAAGGGGCAGGATCAGGGAAGTAGCTCAGGACCACAGTCCAGGGGCCAGAACCAGGGCTGGTAAGTTGGGAGTATAAGGGAGCTCTTTTTCTGCATTTGGAAAGGGAACAAAATCATATTGTGGCCTTTCCAACTTGGAAATAGACTAAAAAAATGAATTTCTTTCCATATTTATTATTCAGTCTTTAGCAAATGTTATTGGATATCCAGGTTTCAATATGTTGTTTTCAGGTTGTATTCATGAACTGATAAGGAAGAAAGACTTGTTAAGAAATGAGTGGATCGAAACTGACCAATATTCAAGTGAGGAAATAGAAGGTAAGTGGTGTTCATCTGTCCCGGCTGCACAGGTGTGAGATTAAAGATGCAGGACCAGGGCAAGCGGTGTTTGACAATTATGGTGGTGAGATGTGCGGACAGGCAAAGAAACGTTCTGGCTCCCACTAGGTATTATATAATCAATCGCTCTGAGGATGATAACTGACAGCACTGACAATTTACCAAAATTTCATAGGGAAATTAACAACTAAGGAATGACATCAACAAAGTGAGGAGGTAGCAGCAAATATGCTTTTCTACACTAACACTTAAAAAATCAAACAAAATCCATATTAACTAACATGGTCAGGGAATACATGCATGCTATATATTAGGAATATATTCTATGTCTGGAGTATGCGTATCTGAACAGAACCACAATGATTAATCCCCGGGAGGAGGGGCGCATGGACCACATACCAAGAGTCATTCTTGATCCCTAGACCCATGGGACTCTTCATTCAACCCATTTCGCACCTTAAAGCAAATGAACCAGGGACTGTGGGGAGACAAGGGAAAACTCTGTGTTCTCTCAGGGCTGTCAGTATCCTCCTTCCCCTTGCCTCAAAGACAGTGACTTCCCCTCACCTCCTTTCATTTTACTGACAGAGTTACCTCCCAAATGCAAATCACCAAGTGGCCAACAGATGAAACCAAAGCACACATTTATTTAAATTCAGGTCACTCCTGAGTCTGGAAAATATTTCCTCAGCATCATGGACCTCATCCACAAGAACATGGAAGCCTTGTGGTTCTTATTCTTTCTGGTGGCAACTCCAAGATGTGAGTCTCAGGATTCATACATGAAGGTAATGGGGTGATGGAAAAGAGCACATGACTCACTGTGGGTCTCCTTGTCCTCAGGTGTCCTTTCCCAGGTGCAGCTGCGGGAGTCAGGACCTGGCCTGGTGAAGCCCTCACAGACCCTGTCCCTCACCTGCTCTTTCTCTGGATTCTCATTAAGCAGCTATGCTGTACACTGGGTCCGCCAGGCTCCAGGAAAGGGGCTGGAGTGGATTGGTGCAATATGGGGTGGAAGCACATATTATAACCTGAAACTGAAGTCCCGACTCAGCATCACCAAGGATAACTCCAAGAACGAGGTTTATTTAAAGTTGAGCAGCACAGAAACTGAGGACACGGGCACATATTACTGTGCGAGAGACACAGTGAGAGAAAGTCAGGGTGAGCCCAGACACAAACCTTCCCCACAGTTAAAGGAGAGCCAGGGCTGCAGGAGGTGCTCTTGACCACGAGAGGGCGCATAGGTTCTAACCCGGGGCAGGAGGAGAAAGGGCAGGGGAGGACATGCTTGACCTTGCCTGGGGTTCCCTCTTGTTGCTTCATAAAGTAACCCAGTATTCTGTGAGAAGTTCCATTATGTGGACAGAATTCAAATTTAGGAGAGCTTTTTGTTTGTTTCTAATATATGTTCAAATACATCCTACATGTATATTATGTATATGTATTATGCAATATTGTATGTAATTTTTGTGAAATGTCCCGTTTCTGAATATGCTTGAAAGTGAGAATAACTTCCATTTAGCATCTTCAGGAAATTGTTTCCCTCAGCTTAATTCACACTTCTGAAAAAGTTCAGTAATATAATCCCCCACCGACCTCCACGTGGAGCCCCATTTCTTCAAGGGAAGGAGGAGGATGTGGGAATCCAAGGCTTCCCTGGGAGATGCACCCAAGGGCTTCACCTGTTCCCTCCTCTCATGTGGCAGCAAAATCCATGTCCTGGGCTTCTATTAAGTCCTCTATAAATTATGATTCTGTTATATAGTATCATGATTGTGCCGCACACACATAGGATTACAAGATCTATTAATACATATATAAGCTAAAAATAATTCACAAGGTATAATTTAAAATCAAAATTGTGTTACTGATACCACTTATTTTTAATAAATACCTTTGTTTTTATTTCCAGTACCAATCAATCATTTGTTACATATGCTTTTTCACTAAATTCATCAATTGATTTTCTTTAAATACAATACCAAGTACTCATTTTGGTTTACTGAGATGCAGGCAGGACACAAGAAAGAATTGTTTCTTCTCCCAATGCTCCCTGCGCAGCCACAGGATCTGAAGGCAGAGCTAACCTGGCGGTCACTGCAGGGGGCCAGCCCCACTCAGCTGTGTGCTTGGACCTCACATGTCCGCACAGGCCAGTCATGCCTCCAACTGCCTCCATGCTACCCGGCTTCTCTGTTTGGGAAACATTTTCTCATAATTCTGATTTGTGTTAAGGAATGAGAATTTCTATGAGCACCTATGCAGGCCCAAGTACACCTACAGGATCAAGCACAGAGTCTGTGACACACTTTCAGAACACGGCTGTCCCCTGATGCACACTTTTCTCCTTGCCTATTAGACTCTCTGAACCCCAAATTCCTGGAAGAGGCTGGGATATGAGGACATCCCCACCCCTTTGGGAATATCATCCAAGTGTCCCTGTGTCTGTTCTCAAGGCACTGCTTGTCCTGCCATGTATCTCTGCTCCCTGTTTTTGCCCAGATGTTTCTGACCACACTCTGTTTGTATTTCCAAAGTGTTTACAGCTGCCTATTTCAGAACCCCTCTTCTCCTGGCTGAAGCTGCTTATACTCAAGAGGTGAGTGGAGGTGGTTCTGGACACGCTTTCCATTGTGGAACCTGTCCCTGCCACATTGAATTGCCTCGCACAAGTGCCCAGAGGATTTTGTTTTTGTTTGCTTTCTACATGTAGATCAATTATTTTGTTCTGTAGCACAATGAGGGATGTGTTGTGGGAGCATGTTTATAATTGGTACTGTCCTTCTCCCTAATCACTAGTGGGGAAAAATTTTGTTCGTTTTGTTCTATTTGACTTTAAGAAACAGATTCTCTCTAAATGTGAAGGAAAAGCCTAGAACATTGTGTGGATATGGCCAATATCATGGTCACTCTGCAATCTTAACACACGTTGACTGGAAATTTATTAATGACAAATAATTTCTCTCATTAACTTTCATGTGATGGGCAATTCCTGTCCCAGCAAGGATTGAATTTGAATTCTAATTATTTTCATAAAAACTCTGTCTCCATATTTTAATATTAGTCTTCACGCGGTGTCTGCAATTCTGCAATGTGTTGAATACATTTTGGTATTTGACAATTTTTCCAAATCTCTTTTTTTTGTTGTTCATTTAAGACAAAGAACAATATTTTTCTCAGCTATGAAATGTCCAAGAAGAGTTGCAGATTACACTTTAATGCTCACACATTGGAAGCAACATAAATACCATCAAACAGGTTAAATGATGAATACATTTAGATATATGGACATATTAAAATAATATTTAGTATTTTAATCCTCAAATTCTAGACACACAATAAAATGAGAGTGAGTTACAATAATCATGTGAATTAATAGACTCTCTATCTATAAAATATGTAAATGTTCTTTCTTCTCAGGAATACCAGGATAACAGCAGGTCACATGCATGAAGCAGGATAAAATAGGACAGCTGTAAACAAGGTTTCCTATTCAGCTGTGAATGGGTTAACATAATTCTAAAGTGTCACATAAAATTAAGTATGTTGTCATTTAAAATTCAGCATTTATCCCAGGGATGCAGGGTTGCTTTATCATGCATCAATCAATTACTATTATATGTTAAATGAATAGAATCATAGATAAAATGGCATGATCATCTCAACAGAAATGAGGGCTCCATGGGCAGGTGCAGAGAGGGGCTGGGGAGGAATGGTGGGGCCCTACCTGGGGTGCCCTTTTCTTTTTTCACAACCTATAAACCCCATATAATGGCTGCTGAGCCTTTTTGAAGTAAATCTATGATCTTCCCAAATTCAAACAAAGTTCTGGGTTTTTTGCATATGTTTTTTTAAAAATAGCATTATGTGCATCTTTATATTTTTTCCTGCCCATTTTCCTGGATTTGGATAAAACTTTAAATAAATTTACATTTTACCTGCTGTTTGAAAGGAATTCTCTTAAGTCAGTCTCCTGAGAATATCAATGAAAAATGACCTCTACCATCATGCAGGGCTTCATTTCTGGTGAAGCCTTCAGAGACCCTGTTCCTCACCTGCTCTGTCTCTGGATTCTCATTAAGCAGCTATGGTGTAAGCTGGGCCCACCAGGCCCCAGGAAAGGGCCTGGAGTGGGTTTGTCGGATACATAGTGGTGGAAGCACAAATTATAACCCAAATCTTCAGTCCCGACTTGGCATCACCAAGGATAATGCCAAGAATGAAGTTTATTTAAAGTTGATCAGCATGAAATCTGAGGACACAGGCACGTATTACTGTATGAGAAACACAGTGAGAGGATGTCAGGGTGAGCCCAGACACAAACCTCCCCTGCAGTGGTAAAAAGGGCAGGGCTGCAGGAGGCGCTCGTGACCACCAGAGGGCGCATAGGGTCTCAGCAGGGGCAGGAGGGTAACGGGTGGGGGAGGACATGCCTGACTTGTTGCTTCATATAGTGACCCTATATCCTGCAAGCAGTCCTGTAATGAAGACAGAATTCAAATTTAGGAGTCTTTTTATTTGTTTGTTTCTAATGTATGTTTAAATACATCCTACATATATATTATGTATATGTATTATGCAAAGTTGTATAAATTTTTGTGAAATGTCCCATTTCTTAAGATGCCTGAAAGTATGAACAAAACTTGAAATTATCATCTTGGTGAAGTTCTTTCCATCACCTTCACTCACATTCCTGAAAAGATTCAATCAAGTAATCCCCCACTGACCACAATGTGGAGGCCTATTTCCTCAAAGGAAGAGGAGGATGTGGGAATCTACGGCTTCCCTGGGAGATTCACCCAAGGGCTTCACCTGTTCCCTCCTCTCAGGTGGCAGCAAAGTCCATGTCCTGGGCTCCTATCAAGTCCTCTATAAATTATGATTCTATTATATAGTATCATCATTGTGTCACACACATAGGATTACAATATATATTAATATATATATAAGCAAAAAATAGAAGGTTCACCAAGCATAATTTAAAGTTGAAATAGCATTATTGATACCATTTGTATTTAATAAATACCTCTCTTTTTATTTTACTTGCCTGTCCCAAACGATCATTTGTTACATATGCTCTTTACCTAAAATCTTCAAATGTTTTCCTATATATATATAATACCAAGTACCCATCATAGTTTACTGAGATGCAGGCAGGACACCAGAAAGAATTGTTCCTTCTTCCAGTGCTTCCTGCACAGCCACAGGATCTGAACGCAGAGCTAACCTGATGGTCACTGCAGGGGCCAGCCCCACTCAGCTGTGTGCTTGGACCTCACATGCCAGCACAGGCCGATCATACCTCCAACTGCCTCCATGCTACCCGGCTTCTGTGTTTGGGAAACAGTTTTCTAAACATTCTTACCTGTCTTAAGGAATGAGCATTTCTATGACCACCTATGCAGGCCCAAGTACACCTACAGGACCAAGCACAGAGGCCATGACACACTTTCAGAACATGACTGTCCCCTGACGCACACCTTTCTCGTTGCCTATTAGACTCTCTGAAACCCAAATTCCTGAGAGAGGCTGGGATATGAGAAGGACATCCCCACCCCTTTAGGAGTACCACTGAAGTGACCCTGTGCCTGTTTTAAGGCAATTCTTATCCTGCCATGTGTTTCTGCTCCCTGTTTTTGCCCAGATTTTTCTGACCAAGCTGTTTGGGTTCCCAAAGTGTTTTCAGCTGCCTATTCCAGAAGCCGTCTTCTGCCAGCTGAAGTTGCTAATTCACAGTGAGGAGAGTGGAGGTGGTTCTGGATACACTTTCTATTGTGGAACCTGTCTCCTGCCACATTTTATTGGATCCCACAAGGGTCCTAGGGTGCTGGCTATTTTTTTGCTTTCTACATGCAGAACAATTGTGTTGTTCTGTGGCACAACTAGAAATGGGGTTTGGGAGCATTTTTACAATTTGTGCTTTTCTTCTTCCTCATCACTAGTGGGGGATAAAAGTTTTTTTTGTTGTTCTATTTGACTTTATGGTGCATGCTCCCTAATTCTGGAGGGAATGTCTAGCACACATTATGAATACGGCCAGTGTCATGTTCACTCTAGCAATCTTGTCACACTGAGATAGAAATTTCTTAATGATAAATAGTTTATTCCTTTCCCTAATTTATGTTGATTTGGCAGTACCTGTTCCAATAAGGCGTGAATATGAATCCTACTTCTTTTCCTAGCAATTCTGTCTCCATATTTTAATATTGGTCTTTGCACTGTGTCTGCAATTCTGTAATGTGTTGAATACATTTTGATACTTCACAACTTTCCCATATTTCTTTTTGTTATTTTTCTTTTAAGACCAAGAACAATATGTTTCTCAGCTATAAATGTCCAAGAAGAGTTGCAGATTGCACTGTAATGCTCACACATTTGAAACAACATAAATACCATTAAACAGATTATGTCGAATACATTTAGATATATGGACATATTAAAATAATATTTAGTGTTTCAATCAACAAATGCTAGATACACAATAAAATGAGAATGAGTTACAGCAATCATGCTAATTAATAGAATCTGTATCAACAAAATCTGTAAATGTTCTTTCTTCCCGGGAACGCCAGGATATCAGCAGTTCACATGCATGAAACAAGATAAAATAGAACAACTGTAAATCCAAGGTCTCCTATTCAGCTGTGAAATGGTTAACTTCAAACTAGAGTATCATGTAAACTTAATTACAATGTCATAAAAAATCAGCATTTATCCCAGGGATGAAAGATGCATGGATCATGCAACAATCAATTACTATAATATGTGAAATCAGTACGATCATAGGTGAAATGGCATGGTCATCTCAACAGAAATGAGAGGCTCCAGGTACAAGTGCAGACAGGGGCTGGGGGAATGTGTTGGCCTTGACTGGGGTGCTCTTTTCTTGTTTCACAACCTGTAAACCCGTATAATGTCCGCTGAGTCTTTTCTAAGCAAACTTATGATCAAACAAAGTATTTTTTGTATGTTTTTTTTAAATAGTATTATGTGCATCTTTATTTTTTTCCTGCAATTTTTTCTGGATTTGGACAGAAATTTAAATAAATTTACATTTCAGATGACTTTTTGAAATGAATTCTCTTAAGTCAACCTTTTGAGAATGGCAATGAAAAATAACCTTCTACCATCCTGCAGGGCTTGAGTCCTCTGCTGGAAGGAGGAGAAAAGGGAATCCCTTGCATGGCCTCAGAAGCAGCCCCTTTTGTGGCACTGAGGACCAGGTTGCTATGCTTATTTTTAATCTCTAATAAATTCTGATGCTATTATATGGAATGCTTCAACTATATTGCACACACATACAAAGAGCATGGGCTTTCAATATATAAATTAAAGGACAAAAGAGGACAAAAATAGAAAATGCAGTTTTTGTTTTTCACTTTTGCAAAGAGCATTACTGAATCCATTTACATTTAATTTTCTTTCTTCTATTTTAATTATAATTGGATCTATTAACCAATCATTTACTTCTATTTTTGTTACCCTATAAATTTCATACTAATAAAATATCAGACTCCACATATTTACTTTTCTGTGAAGATGCAGTGTCATAGGAAGAACAAAGTCACACTTCTAATCTTACGAAACAACCAGTTGTCTATAGACAAAGTTGGTATGACATCCTCTCATGGAGGCCAGCGTTTTTCAGAAGTGTCCTCAACCTCACCTTCCAGGCCAACCTGGGAAGCTGAGGACATCTGCATCATCCTCCAGCCAGCACAGCTCCTATGACTAGGAAACAGCTTTCTCCCTAGTGCATCTTGTGGTTAAGAGTTCCTGATCTTGTGTGTGCCCAGGTGCACCTACTGGGGTCCCAGGGCTAAGGACACCCATCCAGGACATGAGATATTATCTGTGAGGAAACTGAAATTTTATACATTGAGCTTTCTGAATTCCACCATCCTTAGGAGAGACTAAGATATGGTGACAGTATCAAAAGTAGAGGGAACATCATCCACAGAACAGCCACAATATTTCATGAAAACTCACAGGCACCCTTCACATCCAGGTGCATTTACATTGAGCCATTGAGATGCAAGGACACAGGTGTGCATACTGCTGGGTTGGGATATACCAGAGACCCCAGGGGAGGATAGAAGACACAAGTTTCCTTCTGCTATGAATTTTAATGTAGGTGGGCTAAGGGCTCACTCCAGCCCACAGGGAATAGGGGCCAGATGCTGCAGAGGGAGGATGAGGAGGTTTCTGCTTGAGCCTCTCAGTTTCGTCCTTCCAAGAAAATGTTGCCACTGAAACCTCCCCTGTGTTTGCTGTTCTTATTTTCCCCAGATCTACAATGCGGGGGGTAGTCATGGTTCCTTTGACTCTCACAAGAAATCCAGACAGAGGCAGATGTATCCTGGAATTGGGCACAGTGGCATTGCTCAGGCAACTTTCATCACCTTCTCATGCTGGGTTTTTCACATCTGCAGCTGTTCTACTTCTTCCTCTGTTCCATGTGACAGAGGCGAGACTATGATAGATGGACATGGGAAAGTCCCTGTGGAAATTATACTTGTTTCTATCTCAATACTGATTCTGGTTTAATTTTATTCATGAACATATTCACTCATTTAAGATGTATTTATTTACTGACTTACAAATGTCATTGAGTTTTTTCATTATAAGAGGAAGAAAATTCTCTTCACAGGTAGATATTCCTCATGACCATGGAGAAAACAAATATAATGGCATAAATTTTGCCAGTTGAAGTGAGGGCCACCAACCCTCTCAGAGGGATGGTTTTTATGGTGGATTCATCAGATCCAGAAGGAAGTATTTCTCAGGAGTCAGGACTATACACAACTGATCTGAATAACCCTTTACTATAAGTCTGTACTCAATGTACAACCTTCTAGTTAATAATTCAGCTTCTTGGATACTCTAATATTGGTGAATAAGTTGCTCTAGTTTGAGAATGCAAATAGTTCCTTCTCTGCAAGTTGGTATGTACCCTTAAGAAAAGAATACATAAACATTCTGCTTCAT